>NC_041392.1:450801071-450859082 GCF_002162155.2 Triticum dicoccoides | reverse complement strand
CAAAAAGGATCAGATCTATTATAAAAAATCACCAGATGTACAAAGCACCTCAAGCATAGTAAAAATTACATTGAAATCCATGGACCGCTGAATGGCCATTGCTTCCGTCAGAATGAGTCGTCGATGTGTCGCTTGTGCCGCTTCCATACCGGAGCCGGCCTGACCTTGTTGGTGACAACCGAGAAGTCTTCGAGCACGTGCTTCTCATGACCAGCACCTCAGAATCGCAGTCCTCGTCATTGAATCGATCTGAAGAATCTGACACCAAATCTTGTAGTTGCGTATGCACCATGGAAAAGCCTAATCTCGTCGCCCTGGGGAGCTAGTAGAAATCTACGCCGGAGTTCCTCTAACCTGTCCCGACAGACGAATTTGAGGCGAATGGGTGCCCGAAAGACTGTCTTGAGGAAGAAGTGCAATCATCGGTCGGTGTGCCGCCCCTGCGAGGACTAAAACCCTATCTAGCTATCTATTGGCCAGAGTCGAGGCACCAGAAATTCCTTTCCTGTCACTAGAGCTGCAAGCGAAGGGGAGCGAATTCATAGGCACGCCGGCGAATATCCAGGGGAGGAAGAATTTCCTTAGTCACCTTGCAAGAGGGGAATGAAAAGCAACTTGGCTAATGTTGTTCTCTCTTTTGGTGGTGTCCAGATCGCTTTCATAGTTTGTCTTCATAGAAATTTAGAATATTATATTTTATTCCGACACACTATATCAGTTTAGATTTTATTTGAGAAGTTTTAGATGTACTCTTTAGATTTTCTTTAAGAAGTACTCCGTCCGTGCAGAATTACTTGTCGCTCAAATGTACGTATCTAGCACTAAAATAGTACTTCCTCCTTTTCAAAATATAAGCCGCGTTGGACTCTGCACGGTCCTTGATGCACAACTTTGACCACTAATATATATGTATATATACCAAAATACATGGATGAAACATGTATTAATAGTATCATTGTATTTGTCTTGCAAAACAATTTTATCTTATATGTCTTTATCATAATTTTGTAGGCAAATAAGTAAAATTCATAGTCAAAGTTATGCGATAAAAATATGAAATCACGCGCCTTATATTTTGAAAAGAAGGGAGTACTATATACAACCATTTGAGCGACACGTAAGAGCATCTCCAGCCGCGTCCCCAACAGACCCTCCCAGGCAATTTTTTAGAGTCGACGCCCAAAAATCGGTCCAGTCGCGCCCCAAGAGCCTATTTTTCGCCGGTTTCGGCCGAAACTGGCACCGACGGACCCAGCCCGAACCCGGAGCGCTGGGGGACACCCCGGGGCTGAAGAAAATATGCCCTAGAGGCAATAATAAAGTTGTTATTTATATTTTCTTATATCATAATAAATGTTTATTATTAATGCTATAATTGTATTAACCGGAAACTTAGTACATGTGTGAATACATAGACAAAACATAATGTCCCTAGTATGCCTCTACTTAACTAGCTCGTTAATCAAAGATGGTTACGTTTTCTGATCATAGACATGTGTTGTCATTTGATGAACGGGATCACATCATTAGAGAATGATGTGATGGACAAGACCCATCCATTAGCTTAGCATTATGATTGTTTAATTTTATTGCTATTGCTTTCTTCATGACTTATGCATATTCATTTGACTATGAGATCGTGCAACTCTCGAATACTGGAGGAACACCTTGTGTGCTATCAAACGTCACAGTGTAACTGGTTGATTATAAAGATGCTCTACAGATGTCTTCGAAGGTGTTTGTTGAGTTGGCATAGATCAAGATTATGATTTGTCACTCCGTGTATCGGAGAGGTATCTCTGGATCCTCTCGGTAATGCACATCACTGTAAGCCTTGCAAGCAATGTGACTAATGAGATGGGATCCATGTATGAGAACATAGTGTGGACTTTGGTAGACTTGCCCGATGACCGACAAGCCATAGAGAATAAATGAATCTTCAAGAAAAAGACTGACGCTGATGGTAATGTTACTGTCTACCAAGCCCGACTTGTTGCGAAAGATTTTCCACAAGTTCAAGGAGTTGACTATGATGAGACCTTCTCACCCGTAGCGATGCTCAAGTCCGTCCGAATCATCTTAGCAATTACCGCATTTTATGATTATGAAATTTGGCAAATGGATGTCAAAACTGCATTCCTTAGTGGATATCTTAAAGAAGAGTTGTATATGATGCAACCAGAAGGTTTTGTCGATCCTAAAGGTGCTAACAAAGTGTGCAAGCTCCAGGGATCCATTTATGGACTGATGCAAGCCTCTCAGAGTTAGAATATATGCTTTGATAGTGTGATCAAAGCATATGATTTTATACAGACTTTTGAAGAAGCCTGTATTTGCAAGAAAGTGAGTGGGAGCTCTGTAGCATTTCTAGTATTATATGTGGATGTCATATTGTTGATTGAAAATAATACATAATTTCTGGATAGCATAAAAGGATACTCGAATAAGAATTTTTCAATGAAAGACCTCGGTGAAGCTGCTTATATATTGGGCATCAAGATCTATAGAGATAGATCAAGACGCTTAATTGGACTTTCACAAAGCAAATACCTTGATAAAGTTTTGAAGAAGTTCAAAATGGATAAGTTAAAAAAAGGGTTCTTGCCTGTGTTACAAGGTGTGAAATTGAGTTAGACTCAATGCCCGACCACTACCGAAGATAGAGAGAAAATGAAGGTCATTCCATATGCCTAAGCCATAGGTTCTATAATGTATGCAATGTTGTGTACCAGACCTGATGTCTGCCTTGCTATAAGTTTAGAAGGAAGGTACCAAAGTAATCCAGGAGTGGATCACTGGACATCGGTCAAGAACATCCTGAAATAACTGAAAAGGACTAAGGATATATTTCTCATTTATGGAGGCGACACCGAGCTTGTCGTAAATGGTTACGTCGATGCAAGCTTTGACACTGATCTGGATGACTCTAAGTCACAAACCGGATACGTATTTATATTGAATGGTGGAGCTGTAAGTTGGTGCAGTTTCAAGCAGAGCGTCGTGGCGGGATCTATGTGTGAAGCGGAGTACATAGCTACTTCGGAAGCAGCAAATGAAGGAGTCCGGATGAAGGAGTTCATATCCGTTCTAGGTGTAATACCTAGTGCATCGCGTCCAATAAAAATCTTTTGTGACAATACTGGAGCTATTGCCTTGGCGAAGGAATCCAAATTTCACAAGAGAACCAAACACATCAAGAGACGCTTCAATTCCATCCGCGATCAAGTCAAGAAGGGAGACATAGAGATTTGCAAGATACATACGGTTCTGAATGTTGCAGACCCTTGACTAAGCCTCTTCCACGAGCAACACATGATCAACACCAAGACTCCATGGGTGTTAGAATCATTACTATGTAATCTAGATTATTGACTCTAGTGCAAGTGGGAGAGTGAAGGAAATATGCCCTAGAGCTAATAATAAAGTTGGTATTTATATTTTCTTATATCATGATAAATGTTTATTATTCATGCTAGAATTGTATTAACCGGGAACTTAGTACATGTGTGAATACATAGACAAAATAGAGTGTCCCTAGTATGCCTCTACTTGACTAGCTTGTTAATCAAAGATGGTTAAGTTTCCTGACCATAGACATGTATTGTCATTTGATGAACATGATCATATCATTAGAGAATGATGTGATGGACAAGACCCATCCATTAGCTTAGCATTACGATCGTTTAGTTTTATTGCTATTGCTTCCTTCATGACTTATACATATTCCTCTGACTATGAGATTGTGCAACTCCCGAATACCGGAGGAACACCTTGTGTGCTATCAAACATCACAACGTAACTGGGTGATTATAAAGATTCTCTATAGGTGTCTCCAAAGGTGTTTGTTGAGATGGCATAGATCAAGATTAGGATTTGTCACTCTGTGTATCGGAGAGGTATCTCTGGGCCCTCTCGGTAATGCACATCACTATAAGCCTTGCAAGCAATGTGACTAATGAGTTAGTTACGGGATGATGCATTACGGAATGAATAAAGAGACTTGCGGGTAACGAGATTGAACTAGGTATGATAATACCGACGATCGAATCTCGGGAAGTAACATACTTATGACAAAGGGAATAACGTATGTTGTTATGCGGTTTGACCGATAAAGATCTTCATAGAATATGTAGGAGCCAATACGAGCATCTAGTTTCCGCTATTGGTTATTGACCAGAGATGTGTCTCAGTCATGTCTACATAGTTCTCGAACCGGTAGGGTCCGCACGCTTAACGATCGATGACGATTTGTATTATGAGTTATGTGTTTTGGTGACCGAAGTTTGTTCGGAGTCCCGGATGAGATCACGGACATGATGAGGACTCTCAAAATTGTCAAGAGGTAAAGATTCATATATTGGAAGATAGTATTCGGACATCGGAATGATTCCGAGTGATTCGGGTATTTTTCTGGAGTACCGAGGGGTTACCGGAACCCCCAGGAAAGTGTTAGGCCTACATGGGCGTAAAGGGAGAGAAAGGAAAGCATGCGGGGGTGGCGCGCGCCCCCTCCTAGGAAGTCCGAATAGGACAAGGAGGAGGGGCGCGACCCCCCTTCCCTTTCCCTTTCCCTCTCCTTCCTATTCCCTTCGGTGGAGAAAGGAAAAGGGGAAGGGTGTGAATCCTACTTGGACTAGGAGTCCAAGTAGGACTCCCCCTTGCTCGCCCTTCCTGGCCGCCTGCCTCCTCCTCCCCCCTTTATATACGGGGGCGGGGGGCACCCCAAAGGCACACCAAGAATTCTCTTAGCTGTGTGCGGAGCCCCCTCCACAGTTTACTCCTTCGGTCATAGTGTCGTAGTGCTTAGGCGAAGCCCTACGCAGATCACATTACCATCATCGTCACCATGCCGTCGTGCTGACGAAACTCTCCCTCGACCCTCTACTGGATCAAGAGTTCGAGGGACGTCATTGAGCTGAACGTGTGTTGAACACGGAGGTGCCGTACGTTCGGTACTTAGATCAGTTGGTGAGGGTGTCCTGGACTAGGGGGTACTCACCATGTCGTCTCCCGACCAGGTGGGTCGGGCCGAGGACCCCATGACGTTTCACTAATGGGCCAATTTAGGTAGCCCATGCCGCATACAATAAAGACTCCACAAGACTTGGCGCTCAAGTCAAGGGCTCCCCTAAAGCCTAGGCCTAGGATGCATATAAAAGCCGAGGCCAGGCTAGTCAATAGATAATCTCATATTCATTACTACAATCTCGTGGTAGATACTTGTAGTATGTACTATCCTCATATCAATACAATCAAAAGCAGGACGTAGGGTATTATCTTTTCAAGGGAGCTCGAACCTGGGTAAAATCCTGTGTCCATGTTACCATCGCTCCAAGACGCCTAACTTAAGACCCCTACTATGAGGTACGCCGGGTATAGAACCGGCATTGGTGCTTTCATTGAGAGCCTGCTGGACGATCGTCACGGATTGATGGGACAATCAGATGATATTCTTCTAGTTAGATCTATTTTATGTATATCATCTCTTTTTGCAAATTGTTGCTGCCGAATGGGGCTACTTTGTTCGCGGTCAAACCAAGATCAGGAAAATTTTAACGACGATGGTCGTACCCGTCGCCTGACAGTGTGTTAGATCGGGACACCGCTGCGGTTATAGAAAGCAATATTAATCACAAAATTGCTACCCCAAGCGCCATAGAAACTCCCGAAGAAACGTGTGCATGCAGCAGCACCTTGGGGTTGCAGATACACTGCTTGGGTCAGTGCAAAAACAGGGGCGATCCATGGGCCGATCACATCTCGCCTCGGTCAGGCGTATCAAGGAAGATTCCTTTCTTTTTGTTTTTTATTTCGGCCCTTAGCTCGGCTGCCGGTCCTCCTCTACCTTTTGTTAAAAAGTGCATGGACCTGGGGCATTGCTAACCTGGTTGGCTACTAGTTTTACAGTGCGATATCCTAGATTTGATTGGTAGATTCTGGTAATTTGAGTACTACTACTTCAACGTATAAGATCAAAACCAATGTAGTCTAGGTACTAGTTGATACTAGTTTTGTCCAGATCACTTTTGTTTTCTCACCTCGGTTTGCTACGGTCATCGTAGTCGAGCGTGTTTATTTCTTCCTAACTATTTGGTCAACACGTAAAATTATAACATGCAGAATATATTTTTTGTCTGTTTGTATTGCATTATTTTCTACAGAGATATTTAATGACGCATGTACAAACACTTTCTGTCTGCGTCAATCGG
The DNA here is from genome assembly GCF_002162155.2 of Triticum dicoccoides. NCBI lineage: Eukaryota > Viridiplantae > Streptophyta > Magnoliopsida > Poales > Poaceae > Triticum > Triticum dicoccoides. The sequence continues at coordinate 450,852,873 of NC_041392.1, read as the reverse complement.
GCAGGCCGACCTACGCATCAGAACCTTCGTCAGACCAACCTTCACGTTCAGATCAGCTGTTCTGCATATTGGTCAGCTCGATGCAGTCTTGTGATACTCCGACAGGGGCAGCGGCCATCCAGGAAGTCTTTTCTATTTCTTTGTGCTCTTTCCTTTCTTTAATTCGGCACAATTGGTTGCTATCGTCCACTGGTAGTAGTTTCTCTACCGCGTGTATAGGCCAAACTACTAATGCAAAAATGCTAGTTTTTGCAACACGGTTTTTGAGGTCTAATTAACAAACAGTGCAAACTAGCCTTGCACTAGCGCTTCATCATCACATGGATGTGGATTTTTTGTCCGCAGTCTGGCGAACGCCATATCTGCAACCGGATCTACCCTATAAAAATACATCGTCACTCCTCCGTCTTCATTGACCTAGGCGCCAGACTATTTTTCTTTTATCTACTTTACATAAACTTAATTGTGCAAATAATCATTTTTTCTTTCAACTATTACTATTGTTGTTATTTCTTGCTTGCACTATTTTATGTGTGTAGGTAATCAACTTCGACTGCGTCATGCGGTCAACTCTGTGGGCCGACGTCGTTGTTCTGCCTGCATCGATCAAGTTGTGGCGTCGCCTCAGTGCGTGTCCCTGTGTTAACGATTTCGGCTGCGTCGCGCGTTCACCTCGGCGTGCTGACGTCATCATCACGCCTCAGCCGGACTGAGGATTTCGGCTCGTCACATCGACCGTGCTATGTCACCACTTTGGAATGCCGAACTCCTTGCTCGGCCATCTCAGGACCGGCTCGGGGGCTGGGACCTCGTCCCACCGCAATCTCGGCCTGCGTCATTGACATCAAGCACATTAATCAGCTAAGTCGCTTTCATGCTCAAAAGCTTTCAGTTTTAAATTTTGTTCGGTTCGACCAAGCATTATACTTTTTCTTTGGCAAAGAGTTGTTTGTGAAAAAATTTCTTGTCAAAACTTTGTTTGTGACACACAAATTCAAATACTCCGTTTACTTGGGGGCTTCCTTTATGAAGCCTTTCCTCTTGCATATGATTATACTTGTACGGCATCATTTCTTGTTCGTGTATTACGCCACAATATTCACCATGTTGACCTAAGTGTTCCGCAAGCTGGGTTGCCTTGCTCTTGTGTTTACCCCGATGTTCCCGACTGTTCGGCTAGGGAGTAAAGGGAGCACCTCTGCGATTGTCACGATCGGGTCATCCGAGCTCGGACCTCAGACTGGATGAAGCCAAAAGCTAGCACTCTTATTGTATTCAATCATGGTCGGCACACAACAGAACTCATGAATACAAAAAATCTATTGCACAAGTCTCATAGTAACAATGAGCAACTGAAGAAAGGTACCGGTGGGGGTACTATTTTCTTCGAAGATGCTTCTTATACTTCATCAGTAATATAGCATAAGTTTCCTGAGCGTGATTTGTCTGTTACAGCCTTATGGCCTGATTGTCTGGTTATCGGAAACACCGTCGATATTCTCGATAGATGGAGTATATAACACTTTTAGGCCCTTGACCAAAGAGGGAGAAGCCGACGGTCGGTTAAGACGCGTTCAAAGTTTGGATGAACACATATATGATATACGTACTTCGATACATACAATCATTATACATAAAATTATTTTACCAAATCACTTGGGGGCTCTTAAATTTATGTGAGCTGTTTTATAATAAGTATTATTCTTCTTAGTCGTTGCAAAATCTTTTTTATCACTCATTTTTTCGACGCGAGTGTGTGGTCAATAGCCGAGGAGCCTAATTTCTCTCTCAAAGCCGCTAAAGTTTAGTTTGCTAAACTGGCCTAACGAGAAGTACTCCGCCTTCGGGATAGAAGGTTGAAGCCGTAGGCTGACTCGCTTGAATTTTTGAGATAGGATGTGTCATGTTAAAGCACGACAGAAGCATATTTTTTAAGACCAATTTTCGTATTGGTACCGAACACTTGATCTAGTTCGGACGTCAAGTTTTTACTGATGTTTTTGGTTTTCCAAGTCTATGGCACTTTTAAACTATTTGTGTGTTTCCAGCATAAGTCTCGCAGTGCAACGCCGGGCACCTTTAGAGATTCGGCAAAAACATTCTCGGATATTGCTCTATATGCATCAGTTTCGAATTGTGTCTTTGGTCAATAGTTGGGTTGCCCGGCTCCTGTGCTTGCCTCCTATGTTCCGCTTTGTTCGGCTAGGTGTGCAAAGGGAGAACCACTGCGATTGTGCTTTCAGCTCGAATGGTTAAGCACCTTAGTGGAGAAAGCCGGAAACTGACTGTCATAATGGGCGTAAACTGGTCAGCGATCCGATGACGATGTCAAATTATAGATCGATACCGATTACCCCATGTTAGACGATGGGCCTTTCATAACATTGGCCGAAGTGTTAATGGCTAGACTTCAGTAGGTGCCGAACACTAACCGGGGGCTCGTAGCCAGCTTCCCCAGTTTAAAGCTCCTATGACTAAGTCTAAGTGAAAGTTATAAATCCCGCATATTTGATTGCCTTCTTTCTACTAACACAACCGCCTTCGGGCACCTAGACGTCGGCTAAGGGTTGTTTTGTTATTGCAGAAACACCCTGAGTAGCATCTACAAGGGGGTGGAAGCTGTCAATGGGCCACTTTCAACAAATAAACGGTCGCAACAGAGTCAAAATAAACATATCATCGGCGCTCGTATTTCATATACGAGGGCTGTGTCGGTGTCAAAACCGGCGGATCTCGGGTAGGGGGTCCCGAACTATGCGTCTAGGCCGGATGGTAACAGGAGGCAGGGGACACGATGTTTTACCCAGGTTCGGGCCCTCTTGATGGAGGTAAAACCCTACGTCCTGCTTGATTAATATTAATGATATGAGTAGTACAAGAGTAGATCTACCACGAGATCAGAGAGGCTAAACCCTAGAAGCTGGCCTATGGTATGATTGTATGTTATGATTGTTGTCCTACGGACTAAAACCCTCCGGTTTATATAGACAACGGAGAGGGTTAGGGTCACACAAGGTCGGTTACAAAGGAGGAGATATCCATATCCGTATCGCCTAGCTTGCCTTCCACGCCAAGTAGAGTCCCATCCGGACACGAGATGAAGTCTTCAACCTTGTATCTTTATAATCTAACAGTCCGGCCATTGGAGGTAGTCCGGCTGTCCGGAGACCCCCTAATCCAGGACTCCCTCAGTAGCCCCTGAACCAGGCTTCAATGACGATGAGTCCGGCGCGCAGTATTGTCTTCGGCATTGCAAGGCGGGTTCCTTCTCCGAATACATCACAGAAGAATTTGAATACGAGGATAGTGTCCGACCCTGGAAAATAAATTCCACATTCCACCGTAGAGAGAATAATATTTTCGCAGATCTAATCTGCTGGCTTGTTTTGGCAGCATGACGTTGCGTCATGGCCCGGTGATTATTTGAACCGTTTCTTTTAACCAGCCCCGCACATAACGCGAGGCAGTTTTTCGACACGTCTTATCAAAGCAGAGATCGTGTCCCCTTATTACGGGATTCTCATCAATACGGGCGTGGGTAACCCAACCGCGCCATCAATTGCGGCGCTTGGGGGATAAGCGAGTTTTACCAGGCAAGTGGGGATGCTTAGTTTCGTCCGACCATATAAAGGGATAAGGATTCACCTTTCTATCCACGCCTTCTTCCTCCTTTGCTCATCCGTTCTCGCACACTCGAGCTCTAGTGCCCAAGTCCGCACTTTCCACCTCGACCTTCTCCAGTCATGTCTGGAGCAGGAGGCAAGTGGATGGTCTCCTCCGTCACGGAGGGAGACATCAAGAAACTGAGGAGAGCCGGATACCTGCCCGACAACATCACGCACCAGCTCCCAGATAGGGGAAGCTCATCCCCACCCCCAGGCCCCATGAGAGGGTGGTATTCCTCACCCATTTCCTCCGCGGACTGGGATTCCCTCTCCATCCCTTCGTCCGGGGGATCATGTTTTATTACGACCTGGATTTCCACGATCTGTCCCCGAACTTCATCCTCAACATCTCGGCGTTTATCGTCGTGTGCGAGGCCTTCCTCCGCATCAAGCCCCACTTCGGCCTATGACTGAAGACCTTCAATGTCAAGCCGAAGGTAGTGGGCGGCCGCTAGGCGGAGTGCGGAGGCGCCATGGTGGGCAAGATGCCCAACATAACATGGCTCGAGGGCTCCTTTGTGGAAACCATAAAGGGGTGGCAATCGGGGTGGTTCTATACCACCGAGCCGCGCGACCCCGCATGGGTAGCGGCCCCCGAGTTCTGATATGGCATCCCCATGCGGCTCACCTCCTGGAAAGAGAAGGGCATGTCCTGGGGTAGTTTGAAAGAGCTAACCAGACTCCAAACATGTATTCAAAACATGGTGGACAAGAAGCTCAAGCTTGTCAACATAGTCCAGGTTATGCTCATCCGCCGGATACTCCCGTGCCAACAACGGGAGTTCACCTTGTGGGAGTTCAATCCGGCGCAGCACCGGACTCTGAACAGGCTCTTCGACACGACTCATGAAGACGCCTGGAGGGTGCTGTTCAAAAGTGCCGAGGTCTCTCCCCCTATTACTGAGGATCGCGGATTCAGCGTGAAGCGCCAAGCCAGTGCAGTAAGCTGCTTTACCTTTCACATGATACTTTTTTATATAGATTGACTCTATGCGGGATCTAAACTCCCATACCTTTGACAGGACTGGCAAAAGATGGCCGGACAGATCGACTGTCCGGCTCCTTTGCCCGAAGGCCCCGCAGACGCTCTTCTGGCGAAGATGCTAACTCCGGCCCCTTATAAGGTGCCAGAGAAGACCAAGAAGGCCAAGGGAACCCGAAAGAGTTCCCGATGCCCGGCGTTGCCGGACTCACCGTCCGATGACTCTGCGGCGCACTCTTCCCCCGAAGACGAGGAAGAAGAAGAAGAAGATGCTACCCCACCGACTGGGGGAGACAAGAAAAGAAAGGCCGCCCCAACCGGGGAGGCTGGAGGGTCCAAGAAGGGAAGGACTCTCCTTCTGGACAGTTCCACCGCCGCCGATGAAGGCGAAGGCGAGTGGTTGCCCAGGGTCAAGCCCCCGGGGAGATCGTAAGTATTCGGATACCAGAGTAACTCCTAGGATTCCTTTGTCGCACTGCTTTCCCTAATGCGGAACGCAATTATGCAGGCCGCCATGAGCCAGTATCGATGTATCATCGGACGGCTCCTTGGGCTTGTCGGACATGGATAGCGATCCAGTCCCGACCGCCACCTCCCCTCATCCTGCCGACGACGCCGAGGTGTTGTCTCAAGAGGCACCGAATCAAGGGGAGACAGTCCTGGAGGCGCCTCAAGGCGACCTTCCGGACTCTGGGAGCCGCGGGGACGGGGGCCCCGAGAGCTCCGAGTTCGGCCCTCAGCCGAACACCGTGCCGGACCCTCCAGCGGTTCCGGACTCGGGCAGGCAGCCTCCTTCTAAGAGGGGCAAAAAGCCTGTGCCGGTGACCTCTGTCCATCCAGAGGCACCGGACAATCTGCTGGAAGCGCTTCGCAGCGCTTCCATCGACGAGGAGCACCGCACTATCATGAGTGCGGTGATCCAGAAGGTTCAGTCCGCCAAGAGCGGATTGACTGAAGCCTGTGCCAGCCTTCTAACAGGCTTTGAGGTAAGTGTTTTTAAAATGTAGTAGAAATATTACCGCATAGACAGTATCCCCTGATGCTTTGTTCGGTGTTCACAAAGAAAAGCCGAACAGAGGATCAAATAATATCGCACGAGTCTAATATAAGTATGTCAATATGCATATGCAGGCTTCGCTACTGGCATCCGTCGCACTAACTACGAAGATCGCCGTACTGAAGCAGGACCTCGAGGGGTCCAAGAAAGAGTTCGGCCTTGCCAAGAGGCAGCTCAAAGAGAACAAGGGTAAGTAATACCCAGTCTATAGATAGGTATATATAAAAAGGACGCGATTGCAAAATGACAGGATCATTGTATGTTTGTCAAGGGCCACGACCGAGGTGGCGACCCTGAAGCAAGCGCTAACCGAGGCTGAAGATAAAGCGTCCAAGGAGCGCACCGAGCGAGAGAAGCACGAGGCTCGGGTGGGCGAGGTGCAGCAAGAGCTCTAGGCTCTCGTGGCGAAGCACGAGGCGTTGTAGCTTGACTCAAAGACACGGGAGTCTAAGCTTGCCGCGGCCCTCGAGAGTGTAAAAAACGCCAAAGCCGAAGCCCAAAAGGCCCTCCAAGAGATCGACGCGATGAAGAAGATAGCGGCGGGTAAGGCTTTCTATATGCAAAGCAAGCATGTAAAAGTAAATTCCCGATTACTTACCCGGATCCGGAGCTCTTCAGGAGCATTCGCAGATTTGCCCCGCAGTGTGTCCGATGCCGCACAATTTTACCAGGCTGAGGACAAAAGCTCGACAGAGAAGCTGTTCTGGTCTCAGTATGCCGAGGCCGAACATCCGGTGCCAATGAGCGACCAGCTGAAGCAGATGGTCGAGCTACATAAGGCGGCCGATCAGGCCATGAAGAGCTTTATAGTCCGTTTGTGGCCTGGCGACGCCCTTTCGAACAGCTTCTTCGGCCTGGTGAGGCGGCTCGTGGATGCCTGCCCGCGGCTGGAGGTCGTCAAGCAATATGTCTGCATTGAAGGTGCACGCCGGGCTTTCGCCCGTGTGAAATTGCAGTGGGTCAAGCTAGACGCCGCGAAGCTGATTAAGGAGGGGCCGCCAAAGGGCAAGGAGCACCGCCACCCCGAGATGTACTACGAGGGTGTTCTGCCGGGCGCCCGTCTCATCGCGGATGAGTGTTCGAAAGATGTAATATTTGAATGAAACTTGCTCGTTTTATCCTATATGTAGGAAAACTTGTTTCATATGCGCTATGCAACGCTTGTTGGAATTTAAAATATTACCTTCTGTTTGGCTGTTTATCCAATCTAAGAGATGGCTAGTCCTCGACTTCTGCCCCCATGCCACGAGTGCTGGGGTGTTCGGGATAAACCTGAGCACTCTTGTTCCCATGTTTGGGTCCTTCGAGAGAGGTGCTCAGCACAATGAACAAGGCAACCAGACTAATAATGCTTTATCACTCTCACTTAGCCATAGAATTCTATAATTTTAAATTTCGGCGAAGCGCCTGGTATTCGGAAGGCCGAATTCGGGGCGCGATACACGCCTGTAAGCCGGACAGGGACGGCCCCTCGCCCTAAGCGGCATAAGTCTTTAGGGACTCGAAAAACCTCGCCGAACAGCGACCAGTCTCTCGCCTTATCATGACAGTCAGTTTTAGCTTTCTCTACTGAGGTGCTCAGCCCGGCAGAACCGGGGCACAATCGCAGTAGTTCTCCTAGCGCTACCTTAGCCGATAGAGCGAACGTAAGGTACCAAAACATAGGAGCCGGGTAAACCCCAACATTTGACCAAAGACATGATTCGGAGCTGATGCATATAATGCTATAAGTTCGGGGTGCCGCACTTGTGAAAGTGTTCGGACTTTTCACACCGTATTGTGGGGTACGTAAGCCCCTGGTGTATTGGCCGTACCAGAGTGTATGGTTGCAATGCGTCATTAATGAACACACACACACACACACACACACACACACACACACACACACACACACATATATATATATATATATATATATATATAACAAGAATGCAATAATAGTCGTAATGTCATGCATTGTTTATTGAAAAATTGCGTTAAAGCAGGGTGATACATATAGTGCGATAAGCAAAGAGTAGGACTATGTCCCTTCCAAGGGCAAGCTGAGGAATGATATGAAATCGAATATTTCGCTCATTACTGTAATCAACCTGGGAATTCCGTGGTATAACGTAGCTATCTGCCTCCTTAGTTGCTGTATCATGTGTTCGGCAATAGTGCTGCCGGACAGTGTCTCCAGATATTAAGGTCCTGAAAGAAAAAAGAAAAATAACCAAACGGGAAGCCCCTAGTGCGGTTTAGGCCCCGTTTTGGGGCGTGCCGCAGTTGTGCCCCCCTCCCCACCTGTGTCCATGGTATTTTTAATGCGTAATTATGTACGCGCGGCACGAATATCGCCGTTGTGCTGGGATTGGGGTGGCCGTCGTATTGCTACGCGAGCTCAGATCGCGCCGGGTGGTCTATTTGCCGATTGCCCCGAGCACGCTTGAAGGTGTCCGGGCTTTGAAACGCCGAACTGGTTGATTGCCTTGAGAGGCTGCTTTGCGCTTCTGCTGCGAGGGCCGCGGTGTGCTCCTCTGTTCGGAGAGAGCGCTCTGTATTTCCATTAACTGTGATAACTCCGCGAGGTCCTGACATCTTGAGCTTGAGGTATGCATAATGTGGTACCGCATTGAATCTAGCAAATGCGGTTCGCCCGAGCAGCGCGTGATAACCACTGCGGAACGGGACTATATCGAAGATTAACTCTTCGCTTCGGAAGTTATCCGGGGATCCGAAGATCACTTCCAGTGTAATTGAGCCTGTGCAATGGGCCTCTACGCCTGGAATGACGCCCTTAAAGGTCGTTTTTGTGGGTTTGATCCTTGAGGGGTCTATACCCATTTTGCACACTGTGTCCTGATAAAGCAGGTTCAGGCTGTTGCCGCCGTCCATAATGACTCGAGTGAGGTGAAATCCGTCGATGATTGGGTCTAGGACCAGTGCGGCGAATCCACCATGACAGATAGTAGTGGGGTGGTCCCTGCGATCGAAGGTGATCGGACAGGAGGACCAAGGGTTGAACTTTGGGGTGACTGGCTCCAACGCATATACGTCCCTGAGCGCACGCTTCCGCTCCCTCTTGGGGATGTGGGTTGTTTATATCATGTTCACCGTCCGCACTTGCGAGGGAAACCTCTTCTGTCCTCCAGTGTGCGGCTGCCAGGGCTCCTCCTCGTCATCGCTATGCGGCCCCTTGTCCTTATTTTCGGCAATTAACTTGCCGGCCTGCTTGAACACCCAACAATCCTTGTTGGTGTGATTGGATGGCTTGTCTGGGGTGCCGTGTATTTGACACGAGCGATCGAGTATACGGTCCAAGATGGACGGACCCGGCGTACTTTGTTTGAATGGCTTTTTCCGCTAACCGGGTTTAGAGCCTTTGAATCCGGCATTGACTGCCCTATCCTCAGTATTTTCGCTGTTAATGTGGCGCTTATGCTTGTTGCGACGTGACCTGCTATTGCCGTCCTTGGTATCTGAAGTACCATGGTTCTTTGATATGTTATTACTGCGAGCCAGCCAGCTGTCTTCTCCCGCACAAAAGTGGGTCATGAGCGTCGTGAGAGCTGCCATAGATTTCGGCTTTTCCTGACCAGGGTGCCGGGCTAGCCACTCGTCTCGGATGTTGTGCTTGAAAGCCGCTAAGGCCTCCGCATCCGGACAGTCAACGATTTGATTTTTCTTTGTAAGGAACCGAGTCCAGAATTGCCTGGCCGACTCTTCTGGCTGCTGAATTATGTGGCTTAAATCATCGGCGTCTGGTGGTCGCACATAAGTGCCCTGAAAGTTGTCGAGTAATGCGGCTTCCAGATCTTCCCAACAGCTAATGGAGTCCGCTGGCAAGTTGTTAAGCCAATGCCGCGCTGGTCCTTTGAGCTTTAGTGGGAGGTATTTGATGGCGTGTAAGTCATCGCCGCGGGCCATGTGGATGTGGAGGAGGAAATCCTTAATCCATACTGCGGGATCTGTTGTGCCATCGTATGATTCAATATTTACAGGTTTGAAACCTTCTGGGAATTGATGTTCCATTACTTCGTCTGTGAAGCATAAGGGGTATGCGGCGCCTCTGTATTAGGCTATATCGCGACACAGCTCGAATGGGTCTTGCCCGCTGTGTTCGGCCCGACCGGATTTGCTTTTACTGTATCCGGCGTGATGTTTGTCGTCTCGCAAAGTGGTGCGCCCTCGTGATCCATAGATCAATCTTGAATGCTTTGCCTTGTCCTCCAATATGTCTCGCAGGTCTGGCGTATCTCCCCATGCCTTTTTATTTGAATGGCGTTGGGGTGGAGGCTGAGCTTTTGGCTGGAATGCCTCTCTATCGCAGCCACAAGGTGGCCGATCAGCTGTATCATACGCTTCTTCCTCCAGTCGGGGTAGTAACCTGCGCCTTGGGTAACTCTTGGAAGGACGCTCGAGTTTATATTCCTCGGCCGCGAGGACTTCAGTCCATTTGTCAGCTAGCAGATCTTGATCAGCTTGAAGCTGCTGCTACTTTTTCTTCAGGCTATTTGCCGTGGCCATAAGCCGGCGCTTGAAGCGCTATTGTTCGACGGGATCCTCTGGTACGGTGAATTCATCGTCGCCGAGGCTTGCCTCGTCTTCGGAGGGGGGCATGTGATCATCCTCCTCCTCTCCGTCTGCCGCTCTCTCAGGAGAGCTGGCTCCTTCGTCCTCCTGCTCTAAATCTTGCTGGAGGGGATTGTTGTTGTCTTCGGCACTATCTGGAGTGTTATTATCTCCTGTGCCGGTATCACCACTTTTGCTTTGGCGGGGCTTAGAGCGGCGCCGCTGACGTCGGCGCTTGGGTTGCTTCTTGGAGGGGTCATCCTCCACTATCTCGTCGCCATTGCCTTCGTTGGGTGTATCCACCATGTATATGTCATATGACAAGGTGGCTTTCCAGTGCCCTATAGGTGCTGGTTCATGTTCGTCTCCTACATCGTCGTCCATACCGTCGATGTCTTCGGAGTCGAAGTCGAGCATGTCGGTTAAATCATCGACAGTGGCTATGAAGTGGGTGGTGGGTGGGCGTCGAATTTCTTCGTCGTCCGCATCCCAATCCTGTTGGCCATAATCCGGCTAGGGCTCTCCTGACAAAGAGAGAGACCTTAGTGAATTCAGAATGTCGCCGAAGGGTGAGTGCTGAAAGATATCCGCGGCGGTGAATTCCATGACCGGCGCCCAATCGGATTCGATTGGCAGGGGCGCGGATGGTTCGGAGTCAGAAAAAGAGTCCGGCACCTTGGAGTCACGGGCTGTGCGGAGGATTATGCTGGTGTTTGGCTCGATCGTCGTCGAGACTGCAGCCCCAGAGGCGGTGTCTAGCCACCTGTCCTTGATTGGCGCAGTTGGCTCCGAGATAAGGGTCGGAGCTGATGCGGGCGCGGCCTCTGGGGTACTGTTTGGTGGCAGAGCTAGGTCATACCCATCGCGACAGTGCGGCGCGCCCAGCTGTGGCTCGAATCCGTCAAAGATCAAGTCTCCGGGGATGTCGGCCGTGTAGTTCAAACCTCCAAATCTGACCTAATGGCCAGGGGCGTAGCTTTCAATCTGCTCCAGATGGCCAAGCGAATTAGCCCGCAGTGCAAAGCAGCCGAATACGAAGATCTGTCCGGGGAGAAAAGACTCACCCTGGACCGCATCGCTATCGATGATAGTAGGAGCCATCAAGCCTAACGGCGACGACACAGAGGAACTCTCAATGAAAGCACCAATGTCGGTGTAAAAACCGGCGGATCTCGGGTAGGGGGTCCCAAACTGTGCGTCTAGGCCGGATGGTAACAGGAGGCAGGGGACACGATGTTTTACCCAGATTCGGGCCCTCTTGATGGAGGTAAAACCCTACGTCCTGCTTGATTAATATTGATGATATGAGTAGTACAAGAGTAGATCTACCACGAGATCAGAGAGGCTAAACCCTAGAAGCTAGCCTATGATATGATTGTATGTTATGATTGTTGTCCTACGGACTAAAACCCTCCCGTTTATATAGACACCGGAGAGGGTTAGGGTTACACAAGGTCGGTTACAAAGGAGGAGATATCCATATCCGTATCGCCTAGCTTGCCTTCCACGCCAAGTAGAGTCCCATCCGGACACGAGACGAAGTCTTCAATCTTGTATCTTCATAGTCTAACAGTCCGGCCATTGGAGGTAGTCCGGCTGTCCGAAGACCCCCTAATCCAGGACTCCCTCAGGCTGCCTTCCGTAATCATCGTTATAAAGCCATATATATGCATCAATTTGACTTATGATTTTGGCCAAGCTGGGCTGTCTGGCTCTTGTGCTTACCCCTATGTTCCCGATTGTTCGGCTAGGCGGTAAAGGGAGCACCTCTGTGGTTGTTACTACCTCAGAATGGGTGAAGCCGAAAGCTAGCGATCTTAAAGGATATAATTGGTCGGCAACGACGGAAGTGAAAATTTTGGTTCATTAATACCATAGAGTTCGGGAACTTTCCCCAAACTAAATCCTCAATATTTTCCTCCCACATGGATCGGAGGTGAGGTTTCATGATCATGATCATCATGACAACCCAAAGAAAGGAACCGATAGCGGGATTATTTTCTTTGAAAGATGTTTCATATCTCTCTACATACCTTTGTTTATAAAACCGTATGGCCGGATTGCCTTGTTTTCCGTAAATCTTTGCCCTTATAACGGCTTTATAAAGTAGGAAACACTCCTCGGCTACTGGCCGAAGAGGTTGAAGCCGATGGTCGGTCAACAAGGTTTTTGTACAATGCGGATCCGAGCATTAATGATGTAGAGTACTTGGATACATAGAATCATTACACATAATTTGTGATTTTACTCCGGATATCGATCCTTAATTCGGCCACCCGTGCCCGCATTAAGGCTCGGGGGCTACTGGGCTTCGAGCTTATAATTTACTAATATTAAAGGGGCACAACGATCCCCTGATATGGTGTTGCCATCCGACCAGTGTCTCGGGGGCTACTGCATTGCCTATTCAATGCAGAAAATTCAAAGGGCTCAGTGTTCGACTTGACCGAACTATGGGCAAACGCGTCTTCGGACAACAATAGGCATCATCTGGGACCTATCCGGCATCAAGCTAATATATTACGGTGACTTCTCAAAACCCTCTCTCAAGGGCCCGTTCGCCGATCACTATCTCCTCTAATGCACATCTCGGGTTTTAGGCTGACACACACCTTGAGGGCTACTGGCTATATACATCTCATCAGTAAATAAATTTCACAACTTGAAAGCAATCCGACATAAAGCTCGGATGCAAGTGACTAAATCCATATAGGATGTTTCCGGCATAAAGCTCGGCCGCGAGCGGCTGGCTCCATAGAGAACTTTTCAGCATTAAGCTCGGATAAATTGCTTCAAACTTTTTCAAACATGAGGTACTATGTGCCACCTCAGTTGCAGTCCGGCGTTGGAGCTCGGCTACAGTCCGGCAATGGAGCTTGGATACAGTCCGACGTTGGAGTTCGGCTGCAAGAGGATACCTCAGATGCAGTCCGGCATTGCAGCTCAGACGCAAGAGGACATTGCCGCCTGGAAACAACTTCAAACCCGAGGTGTGGCATAACAATAACAACGCATTGATAAAGGCTGAAAACTTAAAAGGGGCTCCTCGGATACCCAACGTGTATACTCTTCGGATTCACTTCGGCGATCCTCAAGATCGAAGATGAGAAGATTTCTTGAACCAGTTTTCAAGACCGACGACCGAAGATGAATAACAGTTCGGAAGAATCGAGGAGCGCCCGTAACTTGAAGACCGGTTCAGGAGCCTACTTATGGTGTCCTGGACTAGGGGGTACTCACCACGTCGTCTCCCGACCAGGTGGGCCGAGCCGAGGACCCCCATGGAGATTCACTAATGGGCCACTTTAGGCAGCCCATGCCGCATACAAGGAAGACTTCACAAGACTTGGCGCTCAAGCCAAGGGCTCTCCTAAACCCTAGGCCTACGATGCATATATAAGCCGAGGACAGGCTAGTCAATAGACAATATCATATTCATTACTACAATCTCGTGGTAGATACCTGTACTATGTACTATCCTCATATCAATACAATCAAAAGCAGGACGTAGGGTATTATCTCTTCAAGGGACCCCGAACCTGGGTAAATCCTGTGTCCATGTTACCATCGCTCCAACACGCCTAGCTTAGGACCCCTACTATGAGATAAGCCGGATATAGAACCGACAGTTCGATCGTGAAGACGTTCAACTACATCAACCGTGTTAACATAACGCTTCCGCTTTCGGTCTATGAGGGTACGTGGACACACTCTCCCTGTCTCGTTGCTATGCATCTCCTAGATAGATCTTGCGTGATCGTAGGATTTTTTTGAAATTGCATGCTATGTTCCCCAACAGGGACGCTGGGGCAATCATTTTTGACGCGAAAAAACGGCGGGCCCGCCGAGTCAGCGACCCGACCCCTGCGCCTCGTCGTCCTCATTATCTCGGTTTCTCGCGGGGAAGCAATGCCAAGGCTGCCGCCGGTCAGCCTTCCATTGATTCCTCACGGGCGGCGCGGCGCAGCGACGCACCACCTCCCGCCACGCGTACACACGACGCCCACACCCCCCGGCTACTATATAAGCAGCGCCTTCCCTCGCCTATGGCCGCACCCCGCCCACAGCCGCCGAGCTCTCTCTCTCCCCGTGCGCCGCCGCCGCCGACGTTCCTCCCCTTTCTCCCCGTGCCCAGCCGCGACGATGGGCGAGAGGTTCCCCGGTGATGGGGCGGCGGCCAATGGCTTCGGCCGCCACTCATTACACGAGTGGGAAGCCTACCTGCTGTTCGAGGCCAACGGCCCGGCGCCTCCCGACATGCACACACCGGGGCGGTGAAAGCTCAGCGCCGGTGGTGTCCCCATTCCCCCACTGCCCGACGTCACCGTGCGCGCCGACTACTTCGCCGACGAGGTTAACCGTGTGCGGGCGTCGCTGACGGAGGAGCAGCGGGCCCTCCTGCAGTACGCCGCCGGCAACCACGAGGCATAGGCGGCGTACTTCCAGCGCCGGCAGGCGGAGCGGCTGGCCTCCACCAACGGGGCGCCGGTGGTAAGGGGGACCAAGAACAGCAAGGGTCGCCGCCTGTGGTAGGGCGCCCCCGGCCGCACTCTCCACGCCATACTCCAGCACCTCGAGGGCGGCAACGAGCCGCTGTTGACGTACCCTGCCACCCCGGTCCCTCGCCGGAGCGGCGGCCAATGGATACCGAGGAGGGCCGACTCCTCTTCTTCCTCCTCCCGCTCCTCCTCCCACTCATCTGGGTCGTCGGCGTTGTTCGGCGTCAAGGCCGAGCTCGCGGAGACGCCGCTCAGCCGGCGCACCCGCAACGCCGACATCGTCATCAACGAGGTCGGGCGCGCCTCCTCCTCGACTCCTCCCCACTTCGCCAAGCCGAAGACGTAGCCGGGGCTCGCTGGGTGAAGATGGAGCCAGGGCTCGCTGGTGTGAAGACGGAGTCAGGGCTTGACGACGCGGCGGCCATGAAGTGGGCACGTGAAGACTGAGCATGGACGAAGTTGGAGCACCAGCACCGCGCCTTTGAGCAGTTCGTCGCTCGGCGCCGCGGCCGCGACGAGGGAGGCGTCGTCGTCCTCGACAACGATAGCGACGACGATGCGCCGCCACCGGTCCGCTAGGGCGACCCCGGGCAGGGTCCAGCAGGGGTGGCCGCCTGAAGGAGGAGAAGGACGACGAGGACAACGACAGCGGTGCTGACGACAGCGACTTCGCCTCTCTCAGTGTGTTATTCGACTTGTAGTCGCGGTCTCTTAAGTATTTTATCTATGTGAAAAACTATTTCAGTTCGCCGAAGTAATGTACTGTTTCACCGAATATTTGTCCCGTTCGCCGAATTTTAGTCAAATAAATGTTAAAAAAATTTAAAACAGGCGCCTGGGGCTGACCCTGGGGACGTCGGTTGGGAACACGATCACCCCCAGACCGAATTTAGCGCCGGTTCGGCCCCAGACGGCGATTTCCCGAGTTGCCTGGGGGCCAACGGCTGGAGATGCTCTAATTGGGGACGGATGTAGTACTAGATAAAGAGATCAGCGGATCTCGGGGCTCATATGTAGTTACAAGTAAAGTATACCCTAGATCATAACATCAAGTTAAGCGCTTAATTAAGCTGATCTTGCAATACTTTGACTTTTATAGCTTGTGAGAGAATCTCACTTACACATGCATATGCACCTTGAGCGAGATGATTGATCTATTTTAATGGGAGGTCTTGATGAGTCAGAACGACCCTTTCGATGTGCATTGATCACAATGACAAAATGTTTTTTTGCGCACCCCTATAAGAATAGACTCCTAAGACTAGTCATAATGGTGAGTAACATACAGTAATAACATACACATATCCCTAGACTATGTTACTATCTACATTGTGGATAGTAACATAAGGCTGATCATAGTGGGAGTAACTTAGCAAATAACATAGTGCATTTCAAGACAGGTTTGCTTATGTGGCATAGAGTTAATAAGGAGAGAGGTGTTTGGAGTAACATAATATGTTACTGTAACATAACGCAACCCAAAGCAAAATGAGTCTATGATGTAATAAATGCATCATCTATGATACTACTTGTATATTATTTTGCACTATGAAGGTAGTAACAAAGACTAGTGTCATATGCATGACACTAGTCTAAGTTACTCCCCACTATGACTAGCCTAAGTGTTGTGTCATGCAAAGCTTCATTTATTAGGTTATAGACTTATATTGCATTGGGACATGTGATGTTACAGTAACTAGTTAAGTTATTCAAACTACATCTCTCTTCATTAACTCATTGCCACATAAGCAGATTTGCTGAGTTGGACTCGATATTAGAAGTTACTCCCACTGTGGCTAGTCTAATCACGGGCTGGTTCACTGGTTCGCAAAGCGTCAATTAAAAAAGTAACAATATAACAGTGATAAAAGCATGCAACATGGCTATAAGATAACAATTTAGATAAATCATACGACAGATTAATTATCTCTTCTATGTATTTATTGTCAATTGGATTAGAAATGCATTCTCAGTTATATAGCTTAGCTATGGTAATCCTCATGCAGAAGCGATTTTGAAGTATTTTTTAGACCGTAGGACTTTCATAAGAATTTTGGTAGGTGTAATTCAAATGTTCCCCACTAACACCTATTTTGATCATAGATTTGGCGATTGAGTTGCCACTCAATAGGGAGGAGTTTGGCCGAAAATGCTAAATGGAGGACGAGTTTCATGAAGCTCTTTATTTTTAAAAATCCACCTCTGTAAACTTTTGTAATATGTTTTAGATGACTTTTATAATACGTTTACACAGCAGAAGTAAAAAAAAATTCAAACACATATGTATAGTACATGTGTGTAAATTTTGAAGATGTAAAGATGAACAATACATGCACTGTAAAAATCACACACGTTCTAGTGATTGAGTATAGCATATGATTCGATTAATGGCATCACATTTTTGTGAAATACTAACATGGTTAATAATTTGGCTCTGGTATTACCTTTGAGTGGCAAATAGCCTCTTTCCTTTAGCTCCCGGAGCCGCATGTGACCCATCAACGATGCGGCGCTACCTCCCCAGAGCACCATGCTGGCCACGCCCAGCTCCCGCGCCACGTCCAGCGCGAAGCTCATCAGCGCCGTTGGCACCACGCACGTCACCGGTGGCACGCCCGCCCTGCCATTGACACGCAGGATGAGCTCCCTCAGCGGCCCCGCGCACCGGTGGCTCGTGGCGGCAGACAGGACGAGGTCATAGTCCCCGGCGTCCCGGTCAGCCTCCACAAGCCCGTCCGGGATCGCCTCGAACTGGAACCCCTCGCTGCCACGCACGGCAGCGGCGCCCTCCGTGGTCTCCATGACGCGGTGGTTGTGCTCGGTGTTGACGAAGGTGATGTAGACGCCGTGGCGGTGCAGCAGCTTGGCCAGCTGCAGCGCCGGGTTGATGTTGCCGGAGCCCGGAAACGGCACCACCACGGCGTGCGGCCTCGCCATTAGTTCTTTCGTCCGGCCGTGTGCGCGCGCGTACGATGCGTGTATGGAGCTGTGCCAATGTATGTATGCTAACTGGTTTGCTCTGTAAGTACTCCACTAGCACAAGCTCCGGAGTTAATTAATAACAAGCTTAGCTGTAGATGCCCTAATTAGATCGGACTTTCATGTGTAGACTCGATCGGATCGAGGTCTAACTAGCTCGTAAGTAGGTGGTTAACGTTAGAGCATCTCCAACGTCCAACGCGCAGCGCATTAAAAATCAGTTTGCAGCGTATCGATCCCCTGCTTTGACGCGGCGGGGAGCGCTGGCTCCAGCGGCCGCGATAAATTTAGCGTGCGCATAGCTTCAACAGGAGCGCTAAAATGCAGCGCGCGCTCTCGCACAAACACTCTGGACTACGATGTATATGCATAGATATAGATAGATAAAAGGTTAGATAGATAAAAACGATACATAGATATTTCACAATGCGTACATAGTTCATAGTATAGATAGATAAAAGAACTACGGTGCAACTACATAATAAAAACGGTGCAACTAGAACCTACTTCGAGTCGTCCTCATCATCATCTTCGCTGGTGTTGTCCGAGATAAGGAGCCACACGTCATCCCAATGATCATCGTCTGACGAGAAGAACGACTTCCCACCGGCGTTAACGAGATCGCACTGCGATATGGCCAGTGCCTTCCGTCGACGCTTGTCCGCCCGCTCCGTGCCGCGCCTTGCCGTCCTCTCCGCCCAGAAGGCGTTCTCGTCGGCGACGTCCTCCGGGTGGCGCTGACGCCACTCCGCCATGGCTCGCTCGCCCTCCTCGACGATGAGGAGGCGGCGCTGCCGCCGACGGTGTCCCTCTTGGTCCTGATTTGTTATAAGACGAGGCGGAGGGGCGACGGCTTGCGCCTGCTCGCGCGTGTAGACGTCGTGGAAGTTCATCTGCGCATGAGGCCTCTCTAGGCGCCACGCCGCCGCGTCGTACGCGCCGGCGGCCTCGTGCGCGGTCTCGAACGTGCCGAGACCGAGGCGGACGTCGCCGGACCGGATCTCAACGTAGTAGGCGCCGGAGGGGCGCTCGCGGACGCCTCGGTAGCGTGAAGATCCCCGGCGGCGCGGCGGCATGGTGGCATGGTGGTGGCGCGTTGGTGGCGGGGTGCTGAAGCGGCGAGAAAGCAGAGGAAGTAGCGAGAAAGCGGGGAAGAGCGCGCGTGGCACTATGGATAGTCGTGTGGCGAGCGTCGCAATTTATAGGCGCGCCGGAAGCGGTGCGCCAAATCTAGCGCGCGACCGCCAGCTTTCTCCCCCGCGTGCTAGTTTCCCGTCTCGACTGGAGCGCACGAAAACTTTCCGCGCACGCTAAATGGGCAGTTTACCGCGCGCGTTCTTTGGCGTGGCTGTTGGAGGTGCTCTTAGAGACTATTCCTAGTCCAAGATCCAGCCAAGTCTTCCTTTTGTTCTGTCGATGGTGAAATTGGTTACTTCTTGGTGTCGATCGATCGATCCAAGTCATGAATCCGTCTCCTGCCTCGCCGCACGATGGCCTCACGTTGGCCATTGGATGTCGTTGCTATACTCTTCCTTACCATGCACGAGAAGAAAAAAGCACAGAGCCCTCATCTTTGCTCTTTCGCATCGTACATGCTCTCCAGCCTATAGCCCAATGCCAGCGATGAAGGCATCTCCAAGGCTGACCCAAATCTGTGGGTCTGAGATTGACCGCAACCGCGTGGCTGGGATTCTGTAGTGTGGCACCGGGGTGTTTTGATGACTACTACACAACCTTCTTCTTATAGATGTTGTTGGGCCTCCAAGTGCAGAGGTTTGTAGGACAGTAGCAAATTTCTCTCAAGTGGATGACCTAAGGTTTATCAATCCGTAGGAGGCGTAAGATGAAGATGGTCTCTCTCAAATAACCCTGCAATCAAATAATAAAGAGTCTCTTGTGTCCCCAACACACCCAATACAATGGTAAATTGTATAGGTGCACTAGTTCGGCGAAGAGATGATGATACAAGTGGTATATGGATGGTAGATAAAGGTTTTTGTAATCTAAAAATATAAAAATAGCAATGTAACTAATGATAAAAGTGAGCGTAAACGGTATTGCAATGCTAGGAAACAAGGCCAAGGGTTCATACTTTCACTAGTGCAACTTCTCTCAACAATAATAACATAATTGGATCACATAACTATCCCTCAACATGCAACAAAGAGTCACTCCAAAGTCACTAATAGCGGAGAACGAACGAAGAGATTATGGTAGGGTACGAAACCACCTCAAAGTTATTCTTTCCAATAAATCCGTTGGGCTATTCCTATAGGTGTCACAAACAGCCCTAGAGTTCGTACTAGAATAACACCTTCAGACATAAATCAACCAAAACCCTAATGTCACCTAGATACTCCAATGTCACCTCAAGTATCCGTGGGTATGATTATACGATATGCATCACACAATCTCAGATTCATCTATTCAACCAACACATAGAACCTCAAAGAGTGCCCCAAAGTTCCTACTGGAGAATCACGACGAAAACATGTGCCAACTCCTATGCATAGGTTCATGGGCGGAACCCGCAAGTTGATCACCAAAACATACATCAAGTGAATCACGTGATATCCCATTGTCACCACAGATACGCACGGCAAGACATACATCAAGTGTTCTCAAATCTTTAAAGACTCAATCCGATAAGATAACTTCAAAGGGGAAACTCAATCCATTACAAGAGAGTAGAGGGGGGAGAAAATATCATAGGATCCAAATATAATAGCAAAGCTCGCGATACATCAAGATCGTATCACCTCAAGAACATGAGAGAGAGAGAGATCAAACACATAGCTACTGGTACATACCCTCAGCCCTGAGGGAGAACTAATCCCTCCTCGTCATGGAGAGCACCGGGATGATGAAGATGGCCACCGGAGAGGGGTTTCCCCCTCCGGCAGGGTGCCGGAACGGGTCTAGATTGGCTTTCGGTGGCTACGGAGACTTCTGGCGGCGGAACTCCCGATCTATTGTCTATTCTGGAAGTTTTAGGGTACGTGAGTATATATGGGTGCAGGAAGTACGTCGGTGGAGCTTCGGGGGCCCCACGAGGCAGGGGGCGCCCCCCCACCCTCGTGAGCACCTCCCTTGGCTCCTGACGTGGGGTCCAAGTCCATCCGGTAGCTTTTCTTCCAAAAATAACTTCTCCAGTTGATTTCGTTCCGTTTCGACTCCGTTTGATATCCCTTTTCTTCGAAACACTAAAATAGGCAAAAAACAGCAATTCTGGGCTGGGCCTTCGGTTAATAGGTTAGTCCCAAAAATAATATAGAAGTGGATAATAAAGCCCAATATTGCCCAAAACAGTAGATAACATAGCATGGGGCAATCAAAAATTATAGATACGTTGGAGACGTATCAAGCATCCCCAAGCTTATTTCCTGCTCGTCCTCGAGTAGGTAAATGATAAAAACAGAATTTTTGATGCTGAGTGCTACTTGGCATAATTTCAATGTAATTCTTCTTAATTATGGAATGAATATTCAGATCCAAAATATTCAAGATAGAAGTTCATATTGACATAAGAATAATAATACTTCAAGCATACCAACTAAGCAATTATGTCTTCTCAAAATAACATGGCCGAAGAAAGTTATCCCTACAAAATCATATCGTCTGGCTATGCTCTATCTTCACCACACAAAATAATTAAATCATGCACAACCCCGATGACAAGCCAAGCAATTGTTTCATACTTTTGACATTCTCAAAACTTTTTCAATCTTCACGCAATACATGAGCGTGAGGCATGGATATAGCACTATAGGTGGAATAGAATAGTGGTTGTGGAGAAGACAAAAAGGAGAAGATAGTCTCACATCAACTAGGCGTATCAACGGGCTATGGAGATGCCCATCAATAGATATCAATGTGAGTGAGTAGGGATTGCCATGCAACGGATGCATTAGAGCTATAAATTTATGAAAGCTCAAAAGAAACTAAGTGGGTGTGCATCCAACTTGCTTGCTCACGAAGACCTAGGGCATTTTGAGGAAGCCCATCATTGGAATATACAAGCCAAGTTCTATAATGAAAGATTCCCACTAGTATATGAAAGTGACAACATAGGAGACTCTCTATCATGAAGATCATGGTGCTACTTTGAAGCACAAGTGTGGTAAAAGGATAGTAGCATTGCCCCTTCTCTCTTTTTCTCTCATTCTTTTATATGGGCCTTTTCTCTTTTTTTATGGCCTCTTTTCTCTTTTTTTATTTGGGCTTTTTTGGCCTCTTTTATTTATTTATTTTCGTCCGGAGTCTCATCCCGACTTGTGGGGGAATCATAGTCTCCATCATCCTTTCCTCACTGGGACAATGCTCTAATAATGATGATCATCACACTTTTATTTTCTTACAACTCAAGAATTACAACTCGATACTTAGGACAAGATATGACTCTATATGAATGCCTCCGACGGTGTACCGGGATGTGCAATGATGCATGAGTGACATGCATGAAAGAATTATGAACGGTGGCTTTGCCACGAATACGATGTCAACTACATGATCATGCGAAGCAATATGACAATGATGAAGCGTGTCATAATAACGGAACGGTGGAAAGTTGCATGGCAATATATCTCGGAATGGCTATGGAAATGCCATAATAGGTAGGTATGGTGGCTGTTTTGAGGAAGGTATATGGTGGGTGTATGATACCGGCGAAAGGTGCGCGGTATTAGAGAGGCTAGCAATGGTGGAAGGGTGAGAGTGCGTATAATCCATGGACTCAACATTAGTCATAAAGAACTCACATACTTATTGCAAAAATCTATTAGTTATCGAAACAAAGTACTACGCGCATGCTCCTAGGGGGATAGATTGGTAGGAAAAGACCATCGCTCGTCCCCGACCGCCACTCATAAGGAGGACAATCAATAAATAAATCGTGCCCTGACTTCATCACATAACGGTTCACCACACATGCATGCTACGGGAATCACAAACTTCAACACAAGTATTTCTCAAATTCACAACTACTCAACTAGCATGACTCTAATATCACCATCTCCATATCTCAAAACAATCATCAAGTATCAAACTTCTCATAGTATTCAATGCACTTTATATGAAAGTTTTTATTATATCCCTCTTGGATGCCAATCATATTAGGACTAATTTCATAACCAAAGCAAACTACCATGCTATTTAAGACTCTCAAAATAATATAAGTGAAGCATGAGAGATCAATTATTTCTATAAAATAAAACCACCACCGTGCTCTAAAAAGATATAAGTGAAGCACTATAGCAAATGACAAACTACTGCGAAAGATATAAGTGAAGATCAATGAGTAGTCAAATAATTATGCAACTATGTGAAAACTCTCTAACATTAAGAATTTCAGATCTTGGTATTTTATTCAAACAGCAAGCAAAACAAAATAAAATGACATTCTAAGAATGGCAAACATCATGTGAAGAAGCAAAAACTTAGGATCAACTGAAACTAACCGATAGTTGTTGAAGAAGAAAGGTGGGATGCCAACCAGGGCATCCCCAAGCTTAGATGCTTGAGACTTCTTGAAATATTATCTCGGGATGCCTTGGGCATCCCCAAGCTTGAGCTTTTGTGTCTCCTTAATTCCTCTCATATCACGGTCTCCCTAAATCTCAAAAGCTTCATCCACACAAAACTCAACAAGGACTCGTGAGATAAGTTAGTATAAACCATTGCAAAAACCTTATCATACTCTACTGTAGCAAATCCCTAAAATTATTATTCAACATTGAATACTAAATTCCTATGCATATTTAATAGTCCTATCCTCAAATAGAATCATTAAAGAAGCAAACATATGCAAACAATGTAAACATAACAACAATCTGCCTAAACAGGACAGTCTGTAAAGAATGCAGCAACATCCATACTTCCCTAGCTCCAAAAATTATGAAAAAAAATTCCCACTGTAGTAAATTTATCAGAGCTTAATATGAAAAAGGTTTCAACATTTTATCACATTCTTACTTTTCTAGGGAACTATTGCAACAGCGGTAAACTTTCTGTTTTCAAACAGCAACATGTGGACTTCTAAAATAGGCATAGTAAAGGCTATCAATGCCACTTTTATTGAAATAAAAGATGCAAAACATTGTTCTAAATAACAGAAAGCAAATATTAACAAAATAAATTGACGCTCCAAGCAAAACACATATCATGTGGTGAATAAAAATATAGTTCCAAATAAACTTGCCGATGAACGAAGACGAAAGAGGGGATACCTTCCAGGGCATCCCCAAGCGTAGGCTTTTTGGTGTCCTTGGATATTACCTTTTACATCCCCAAGATTAGGCTCTTTCCACTCCTTATTCCATAGTCCATCGAATCTTTACCCAAAACTTGAAAACTTCACAACACAAAACTTAACAGAAAACTCGTAAGCTCCGTTAGTATAAGAAAGCAAATCACCATCATAAGGTACTGTAATGAACTCATTATTTATTTATATTGGTGTTAAACCTACTGTATTCCGACTTCTCTATGGTTTATAAACTATTTTACTAGCCATAGATTCATCACAATAAGTAAACAACACATGAAAAACAGAATCTGTCAAAAACAGAACAGTCTGTAGTAATCTGGATCAAACGTATACTTCTGGAACTCATAAAATTATAAAATAAATTTATGGACCTGAGGAATTTATCTATTAATCATATGCAAAAAGAATTAACTAAATAGATCTCTCCAATAAAACATGGCAGCAATTCTCGTGAGCGCTAAAGTTTCTGTTTTTTACAGCAAGATCTCAAAGACTTCCCCCAAGTCTTCCCAAAGGTTCTACTTGGCACAAACACTAATTAAAAGCATAAAACGACATCTAAACAGAGGTTAGATGAATTATTTATTACTAAAAAGGAGCAAAAAGCAAGGAACAAGAATAAAATTGGGTTGCCTCCCAACAAGCGCTATTGTTTAACGCCCCTAGCTAGGCATGATGATTTCAACGATGCTCACATAAAAGGTAAGAATTGTAACATAAAGAGAGCATCATGAAGAATATGACTAGCACATTTAATTCTAACACACTTCCTATGCATAGGGATTTTGTTAGTAAACAACTTGTGGGAATAAGAATCAACTTGGATAGGAAGGTAAAACAAGCATAATTCCAAAACTTTAAGCACATAGAGAGGAAACTTGATATTATTGCAATTCCTACAATCATATATTCCTCCCTCATAATAATTTTCAGTAGCATCATGAATGAATTCAATAATATAACCAGCACCTAAAGCATTCTTTTCGTGATCTACAAGCATAGAAATTTTATTACTCTCCACATAAGCAAAATTCTTCTCATTAATAGTAGTGGGAGAAAACTCAACAAAGTAACTATCATGGGATTGAAAATTGAAATCAAGATGACAAGTTTCATTGTTATTATTATTCTTTAAAGCATACATGTCATCACAATAATCATCATAGATAGGAGACATGCTTCCATCATAGTAAATTTTCTCATCAAAACTTGGGGGACAAAAAATATCTTCATCAAACATAGCTTCCCCAAGCTTGTGGCTTTGCATATCATTAGCATCATGGATATTCAAAGAATTCGTACTAACAATATTGCAATCATGCTCATCATTCAAATATTTAGTGCCAAACATTTTATAGATTTCTTCTTCTAGCACTTGAGCACAATTATCCTTTCCATCATACTCACGAAAGATATTAAAAAGGTGAAGCGTATGAGACAAACTCAATTCCATTTTTTATAGTTTTATTTTATAAACTAAACTAGTGATAAAACAAGAAACTAAAAGACTCGATTGCAAGATCTAAAGATATACCTTCAAGCACTCACCTCCCCGGCAACGGCGCCAGAAAAGAGCTTGATGTCTACTACACAACCTTCTTCTTGTAGATGTTGTTGGGCCTCCAAGTGTAGAGGTTTGTAGGACACTAGCAAATTTCCCTCA
The DNA here is from genome assembly GCF_002162155.2 of Triticum dicoccoides. Taxonomy (NCBI): domain Eukaryota; kingdom Viridiplantae; phylum Streptophyta; class Magnoliopsida; order Poales; family Poaceae; genus Triticum; species Triticum dicoccoides. The sequence goes on along the minus strand of NC_041392.1, from coordinate 450,827,212 downwards.
AGTGGATGACCTAAGGTTTATCAATCCGTAGGAGGCGTAGGATGAAGATGGTCTCTCTCAGGCAACCCTACAACCAAATAACAAAGAGTCTCTCGTATCCCCAACACACCCAATACAATGGTAAACTGTATATGTGCACTAGTTCGGCGAAGAGATGGTGATACAAGTGGTATATGGATGGTAGATAAAGGTTTTTGTAATATGAAAATATAAAAACAGCAAGGTAACTAATGATAAAAGTGAGCGTAAACGGTATTGCAATGCTAGGAAACAAGGCCTAGGGTTCATACTTTCACTAGTGCAAGTTATCTCAACAATAATAACATAATTGGATCACATAACTATCCCTCAACATGCAACAAAGAGTCACTCCAAAGTCACTAATAGCGGAGAACGAACGAAGAGATTATGATAGGGTACGAAACCACCTCAAAGTTATTTTTCCAATCAATTCGTTGGGCTATTTCTATAGGTGTCACAAACAGCCCTAGAGTTCGTACTAGAATAACACCTTAAGACACAAATCAACCAAAACCCTAATGTCACCTAGATACTCCAATGTCACCTCAAGTATCCGTGGGTATGATTATACGATATGCATCACACAATCTCAGATTCATCTATTCAACCAACACATAGAACCTCAAAGAGTGCCCCAAAGTTCCTATCGGAGAATCACGACGAAAACATGTGCCAACCCCTATTCATAGGTTCATGGGCAGAACCCGCAAGTTGATCACCAAAACATACATCAAGTGAATCACGTGACATCCCATTGTCACCATAGATACGCACGTCAAGACATACATCAAGTGTTCTCAAATCTTTAAATACTGAATCCAATAAGATAACTTCAAAGGGGAAACTCAATCCATTACAAGAGAGTAGAGGGGGGAGAAAACATCATAGGATCCAAATATAATAGCAAAGCTCGCGATACATCAAGATCGTATCACCTCAAGAACACGAGAGAGAGAGAGATCAAACACATAGCTACTGGTGCATACCCTCAGCCCCGAGGGAGAACTACTCCCTCCTCGTCATGGAGAGCATCGGGATGATGAATATGGCCACCGGAGAGGGGTTTCCCCCTCCGGCAAGGTGCCAGAACGGGTCTAGATTAGCTTTCGTTGGCTACAGAGGCTTCTAGCGGCGGAACTCCCGATCTATTGTCTGTTCTGGAAGTTTTAGGGTACGTGAGTATATATGGGTGCAGGAAGTACGCCGGTGGAGCTTCGGGGGCCCCATGAGGCAGCGGGCGCGCCCTAGGGGGGGCGCCCCCCACCCTCGTGAGCACCTCCCTTGGCTCCTGACGTGGGGTCCAAGTCCATCCGGTAGCTTTCCTTCCAAAAATAACTTCTCCAGTTGATTTCGTTCTGTTTCAACTCCGTTCGATATTCCTTTTCTTCGAAACACTAAAATAGGCAAAAAAAAATAGCAATTCTGGGCTGGGCCTCCGGTTAATAGGTTAGTCCCAAAAATAATATAAAAATGGATAATAAAGCCCAATATTGCCCAAAATAGTAGATAACATAGCATGGAGCAATCAAAAATTATAGATACGTTGGAGACGTATCATGTTTCCGTGCAAATATTTGGGTATCCAACTAGCCATCTCCAGTTGACGAGGTCGGAGTGGCAGCCCATGCTCGATCAGGTGTGCCACTTTCTCCCGGCATGGCAGCGCGGACTGATTCAGCGGCCGGGCAGACTAATCCTAGTTAAGTGAGTTATTGTAGCTCGCCCTATTCACCATCTCATGATCTCGGAGGCACCACAATGGGTTTTTCACGACATAAACAACTACCTTAGGTCCTTCTTCTGGGCCGGTAAGTTAAAATCTCATGGGGGTCAGTGTTTGGTGGCATGGAACTTGATCTGCCGACCATATAGTTTTGGAGGTTTGGGGGTTAAGAACCTAAATCTGCAGGCTCTTGCTCTTCGAGTGCGATGGGAGTGGCTCCGAAGAACGGATGAAGCGCGCCCATGGCAAAGGCTGAAGCTCATTATTGATGATGAGGCAAGGGAGGTCTTTGATAGTCTCGTTTCTATATCGGTGGGAGATGGCAAGAGGATCCCGTTCTGGAAAGACAACTGGATCAATGGGTGCAACACAACTGAAATTGCACCAGCCATAGTTAGCGAAGTGCCTACTTGCATGAAGAACACGCACATAGTTCATCAGACACTAGGGGACATGAGATGGGAGCTAGATATACCAGATGGGCTGACCTTCATGATGCAAAGGCAGCTCTATATGCTACAGCAGGTTATATCCCTAGTGAACAGGTGTCGGTGAGCATGACACCTACGGGATCACCTGGATCCCTTCTACAGTTTGGCAGGGAAGAGGGGTAGAGCAAAGAGCGGATCTAACGGTCAACACAACGGATTTTTTACCCAAGTTCGGGCCGCTGAGAAACATAAAATCCTAGTCCTGCTTGGGTGTATATTCTGTGTTCTTGAGGTTCGGCTAGCTGCTATGCATGCAAGCTGGGCCGAGACGTTCAAAAGTCTGAATCCTCCTCGAGTACGTCGTGGGCCTCCTTTTATATGTCCAAGGGGCTGCCACAGTGGCACACATGAGGTGTAAAGTAGCTACAATGCCTATGTTTATCACTGGCGTCTTAGTTCAAAATGAATTAAATGTGTTGCTTACGTGCCCCTTAGCTTTATCGGGGATAGGAGTAGAACCTGTTCCGTCCATCGCTGCCCCGCTCCATCTTGACACGCGTCCATGCTGGCGAGGCATGCAGTGCCAAGTTGGCTGGCCAGCTGCTGCACTGGAGAGGTGGCAGGATCTTCATGAAGATCTGCATGCCACCATGCAGGCGCTTGCTAGGCTGGCAGGCCGGCCACTGCGCTGGAGTGGTGATGGGGTGGCGGAGTCTTGCTGCGATCTCATCGTCATCCCCGACAAGGATCTTGCCAGGGCCTTGCAGATGTCTCCAACAAGGATCTTGCTAGGTACCTCGTCTTCTGGCCTCCACAAAAGATCTGCACGCCTCTACGCGCGTGCCGCTGGGTCTTGGCCTTAACATTGTTGATGGTGTCAGAGCTCTCAATCACAAGGGTGGTGCTCTTGTTAGTGACTTGCAAGCTGACCCGGCAAGGACTTGCCACGGTGGCTCAAACTGTCCCGGCAAGGATCTTGCTGGGGGTGGCACAAGCTGTCTCGGCAAGATCTCGTCCTCTGTTCTCTAGATCGGCAACTTCTCTTCGCCTAGTATCTTGTTTTTATCCTTGATCGCGTTCTTCATGCAACCCCGCGCGTGGGGATACGACTGCCCGTGCACAAGTATGGGGTGCTAAAGGGCCCATACTTTAGTATACCGACAGGAGCCCCCGGGCTTGGGCCACGCACGAGCGTAGAGCGTCGTTGGGCCAGGCCCAAACAGTGCGCGGGCATGCGTGGTAGGGTATAACTGCTATAATCTTCTCGTCTGCTGTGCTTCCCCATGATCTGTATTGAGTGCACAGCGTGCGGGTCATGCGTGGAACGGTTGCAACACGCCTGTGCCTGCGCCAATGCCTTCACGTCGAACAGTAAAGAGGCAACCCCGCGCCTTCCCCATAAAAAGAGGAATCTGCAGGGGCGTTGCTCATTTATCCCTTTCGCCCATTCCAATCTAGGAAACCGCCATCTCCTTCTACTACCTCGAGCCCAATCCAGAGCATCCTCCTCCACCCATTGCCGCTGCGCCCTCACCACTTTCGGTCCCCCGCCCTCCGTTGTCTGCTATGGCACCCAAAAACAAGGGCAAGGGAGCGCTCAAGGCGAGCGAGGGGGAAGAGGTGCCGGAGGGCGAACTAGTGACGATGCAGAGGGAGCACGTCGTCTTCGCTCATTGGCTCAACGTGAGAACGCTCAAGGATCGGTACTAGTTCATGTGGGGGAGGGAGACAACAGGGCATCCCGCCACCCGCTTCATCCCTCGTCCCAACGGTGCGCCAGGTCCAGATAGATTCGATTTTTTCGTTGATTATCTCTACTGCGGGCTCTGCCCCCATTCTCGGATTTATTCATCGACATCATGTATACCTTCGGTTTCCATCTTTTGGACTTTACGCCGAACGCCGTGGCGTGTATGGCCTTATTTGCCCACCTCTGCGAGAATTTCGCCGGGGTGGTCCCCAACACAACGCTCTTCCGCCACTATTTCATCCCCCGCATTCAGGCAGGAGGGGCGCTGTCCGGCTGCGTCACCTGGATCCCGAGGGCCTACTGCAAGGAGACGTATCCAAACGAGAACCAGAAGGAGAAGTGGGATGAGTGGCGGCACATGTGGTGCTGGATTGTGGAAAAGGAGCCGCATCCATTTTGCACCCCCCTACAAGCACAAGTGGCCCGTCGCAGCAACTGGGGCAACCTCGACCCTCAGGACAAGATGCTCACAGTTGCCACCACCAGAATCCACCGCCTGAAGGCTGCTGGCTTACTCTGGAGATGATCGAGGCCAATTTCCTTTGTCACCGTATCACCCCTCTGCATAACAAAGGGAGGTCGGCTTGGGATTTCCGGAATGCGGCAGATATTATGAGGTTGCGTCCCGGCCTGAATCAAAACTTTACGGTGATGTAGCATGCACCCATCTCCTCAAAGCTGTTCCAGCTCAAGGTCGACAAGCCCAGCAAGGCCGTCAAGGCTAAAAAAGCCAGCAAGGCTGAGGAGGCCGACAATCTGTTCAAGTTGCCGGCGGTCGTGGTCCCCCTGTGCAAAAATTCTGCCCGGACATCCATCATCACCATGATGCCAGTGTTCAATGCCCACGGCCTTGACCAGACCTGGGCCGAGCTGGACGCGGCGCGGGTGCAGGAGTTTTCGACAGCTTGTCAAAGAGGCCCATCCATGAAGAACCGCATCTCATCTGTGATACCACCGCCGAAGAGGTGGCGTACATCGCCAGCAGGGCGGAAGAGGCAGCCCTTGCCGCGGCGGCCAGCAGCATCGGCTTTCGGGAAAGCGAGGCCGGGGCCAAAGAATATTTTGTTGAGCAGGCGAAGACCGCCGGGGAGCACATCGCCGTTGCCACCGGGGGCCCTTCTGCCGAGGAGGCGGCCGAAGAGGCGGTCGACGACACGGACGAAGAGGGGCCGCCCGAGGAGCCCCCAGCCCAGGGGGAAGCGCGTCCTCCGGCGGACTGGCTCCAACGAGCCAGTGCGGTGAGCCTCCTCGCCCAAAGGGGTCCCTGCCAAGAAGGCGGCCGGCAAGGCCGCACAGCGGCAAGAGGCCCAGGCGCAGTCCATGCGCCATACGAGGCGCACGTCCGCGGGAGCACAAGAAGCAGTGGCCGCCGCTTCCGCCGTGGCCAAGTGACCCAGGCCTCCATCTCCACCCCTTCGAATGGACACCATACCAGAGGCCGACTACGACCTCTCTTCCATGAGCCCGAACAGGAGGAGGCCGGAGGAAGAGGACGAAGAAGGGGATGAGTAAGTGCTCCACCACCTTCTCCATTTCTTGAATCTCTGTTTTGGTTATCTCGCATGACATGATCTTGTCTTGGCTTTCCTCTGCAGGGACATGGATACATTGGCGTAGAGGATGGCGAAGAGGGCCAAGACCTCGACGGACGATGAGCCCCCGGCAAGCACTTCAAGCGCGCCGGAGGTGATCACGATCAGCCTGGGTCCCAACCCACGGCGCAGCCCACGACTTAGCCCCCAGCGTGAGTCCATTGCCCACTTTCCACCGGCGAGTGCTGGGGTGTGTCTCTTCACCGTTAATCTTGCCGGATTTGTAGGGGAAGAGTGGAAACATGAGGAGACGCCAAGGCCACCCCCAACATGCCTCCATCAACCACCACACCACCCAGGGAGGGGTCCCTGGCAAGAGACTCCACCGGCGAGCCCACACCGCCAAGGGAGAGATCACAAGCCCCTTGCCGATGAGCCCATGTGTGCGGAGGGAGAGTCGGCAAGCACAGGTGCTGGCGGCTCCATCCCGACAACGAGTGTTGTCGGGGAGGGAGCCACTCCTCCCCAGCTCACTGTAGGTAAGTCGCCCGCCTCCTGGTCTTGACCAGCCTTCTAGTGCAATCTTTTTCTCTTTGCTTTAAACTTCGATCTGGCTTTCACCTTTTCCCCCTCCTTGATTTGTAGACCTCTCCTTGATGGGTCAGATGGATATCGACGGCACCATCAAGGAGATCGCCAAGGATGCCGCCACTGAGGCCGACATGGTTGCCGCCGACGAGGCCACCAAGGGGGCACATGAAGAGGCCGCCAGGGGATCTGCCAAGGAGGCCAGCGAGGGGACCGATGATCGTACTGATGGCATCCCTGCCTCAGGAGCGCCTGGCGCTGCATCGGTCCCGGAGCCCTCGGCTGCTGGGGCGACGGTGGCCGACGACCAACCGTCCACCTCCGAAGCCCCCAACTCAAGTAGATACCTGAAGATCGGCGAGGATCTGTTTGTCACCAGCCCGGGAATGGCAAGCACCAGGGCGCCTACCGAAGGGGAGGTTTTTGACGAAGAGGTCATCGTCGCTGCCGGGTTCTAGGTTGTTGACGAGCGAGGCACCAGCAGCGGCAGCTCCAAGGAGGACCAACTCCTCCTAGCCATGAACAACGACTTCTAGAAGCTTCAGGCGCTTCACCGTGCCCGCAAGGAGAAGCTGGACTCCAGGACAGCGGTCGTCGACGCGGCGGAGGCGGGCTTCCAGGAGCGCATCGAGCAGATGCATGCCTAGTTTACGGGGGCCCTACAGGATTTGAAGACCAACCAGGAGCATTTGGGCCATCACTGGAATGAGCTTCTTCTGAAGCAATCAGACATCAAGAAAGCCCAGGACGAGGCCGCTGCATGGACCGCCAAGGAGGACGATGAGCTAAGGGAGCACCGTGTCTTGCTCGACACCCAAGAATACGACCTTGCTGCTCGTGAAGAGGCGCTTGCCGCCAAGCTCCGTGGCAAGGATGAAGAAATTGAGAAGCTTGTCGCACAGCGAACCCAGGAGCTGGAGCATAAGCACAAGGATGCACTCGACGCTCTGGTCCCGGACCATGCTGGCAAGCTGAAGGAGGCCGTCGATGCCGCCAAAGCCGTAGAGGCCGCCAAGAACGAGCAGACCGACAAGGTGGAGAAGCTGGAGGCGGAGCTAGAGAAGCACAGGGAGGAGGTCTCGACGCTCAAGAGCGATAGAGACAAAACCATCGACACCTTGGCGGGGCTACAGGTTACCATATCTGACAAGACCAAACTGCTCTCCAAGGCCAACGACTCCATTGCTGATCTGAAGCTAAAGATGTCCACTCTGGAGGAGACCCTTGAAGGCAGCAGAGCTCGTGAGAGGACCCTAGCCAAAGATCTTAAGGACGAGAAACTACTGCTTGAAAGTGTTGCTGCCACCCACAACGACTTTGTAAAAGGTGTGGGGATCTGGAACGAGCGCCTTGTCAATGCCGTGGAGAGGCTCACCACGCAGCTGTGTACCATGGGCATGCCAAGGTTCGGGTTCTCTCATGATGAGAGAACAACGGAGAGTGTCAGGGTGACCATGTTCTTTGAGGCCATCCTTGACGCCTTGAAGATACTCCACGACGGCTGAGCGACCCACCTAGGCAACGAGTCCCGGAAGCTTTGCCGGGGCGTCCTCCTCAAGGTTCTCACCAAGGTGGCGTACAGGAACCCCGGCATCGACCTCAGCCAAGATAGCTTGTCGGCAGATGCGGACCGCTGGGCGCTTTAAGAGCTTGTCGTGCCCGTCGTCAGCCTGGTTGATGACGTTAAGAGGGTGGAAGGCCAGCGCCAAGACTAGGCGCTCCGCTCCCTCGCGCCGCCATGGATCCGTACCCAAAACAATCCTAGTTAAGTTAGAACTGCGACAAATATTAATGTAATATAACTTGTTATTTCTCAAATCGAATGCATGCTATCTTCCTCGTGTGATTCCTCTTTGTATGGTACGCGCCCTACGCGTTACTGGGAAAGGCTTGCCGGCGCCCGTACCCTAGCCACGAGCGCTTTGAGGACGGATCCTTAGCAACCTACTGGGGGTGCCGCTGCCGGCAAGGCACCTTGCCGTTCTTAGTGCAGCCACTTGAGCCATTGAGCGGACTCGAAATGGAGCAAGGGCGCAACCAATCCCAGCAAGGTTCCTTCACGTGCAGGTTTTCCTATACAAGAACCGGGACCATTCGAGGAAAATAACCTGATACTAAAAGAAATTTGCTCGAAGTCTCATGACTTAGCTTTTTGCTGCTGTATTTTTCTTCACAAGACGCTGCCTCGAGCATCGCTTGTTGGCGTCCACACTCTCTATCCCCCCTGGCAAACTTGTATGCGAGGGAACCTTCTGTCCTTTGGGAAAAAGAAAGAAGAGAAAATAGGAATATGGAGCCTTGGAAGCTCATTAGTGCTTGATGGCCTTGTGCATCTCGAGAATGATGTTGTGGCTCTTCCCGCAGTGGCGTCTGGGGTCACCAACGATGTGCTCTGCTTGTCGCACACGACCTGGGAGGACCGCTGCACGGACGCCGGCAGGTGTGCCTTGGAAGTCGCCGTGCCGCCTATAGGCAGCACGGCTCCAAACGGACCAACTGCCATGATCTCCTTCTTGGGAGCCATGGTGATCGATGAAACAACGTGCTAACTGCTAGATCGGGTTTGTAGAACCCGCATCCCTTTCCTGGCGCGCCAAAGATGTTGGTGAGTATGACACCTACGGGATCACCTAGATCCCTTCTACGGTTTGTCAAGGAAGAGGGGTAGAGCAAAGAGCGGATCTAACGGTCAACACGACGGATTTTTTACCCAGGTTCGGGCCGCTGAGAAGCATAAAACCCTAGTCTTGCTTGGGTGTATATTCTGTGTTCTTGAGCTTCGACTAGCTACTACGCATGCAAGATGGGCTGAGAGGTTCAGAAGTCCGAATCCTCCTCCAGTATGCTGTGGGCCTCCTTTTATAAGTCCAAGGGGTGCCACAGTGGCACACAGGAGGTGTAAAGTAGCTACAGTGCCTATGTTTATCACTGGCGTATTAGGACAAAATGCATTAAATGTGTTGCTTACGTGCCCCTTAGCTTTATCGGGGACAGGAGTAGAACCCGTCCCATCTGTCACTGCCCTGCTCCGTTTTGACACGCATACATGGCGGTGAGGCATGCAATGCCAAGTTGGCTGGCCAGCTGCCGTGCTGGAGAGGTGGCAGGATTGTCACGAAGATCTGCATGCCACCACGCAAGCGCTTGCTAGGCTGGCAGGCCGCCCACTGCACTGGGATGGTGATGGGGTGGCGGATTCTTGCCGTAGTCTCGTCGTCGTCCCTGGAAACGATCTTGTCGGGGCCTTGCAGACGTCTCCGACAAGGATCTTGCTAGGTACCTCGTCTTCTGGCCTCCATAAAAGATCTGCACGCCTCTATGCGCGTGCCCCTAGGTCTTGGCCTTAACGTTGTCGATGGTGTCAGAGATCTCAATCACAAGGGTGGTTCTCTTGTTAGTGCCTTGCAAGCTGACCCGACAAGGATCTTGCCGGGGTGGCTCGAACTGTCCCGGCAAGGATCTTGCCGGGGGTGGCGCTCGTCCTCTGTTCTCTGGATCGGCCACATCTCTTCGCCTTGTATCTCGTTTTTATCCTTGATCGCGTTCCTCATGCCTCGCTGCGCGTGGGGCTACGACTGCCCGTGCACAAGTATGGGGTGCTAAAGGGCCCAAACTTTAGTACACCGACAACAGGGAAGAACATAGGCAAGACAAATTTACCTGGTCGACAGATAGCTCCGGAGCTTATATAGCAAAATCGACCTACAAGCGGTTGTGCATGGGGCAAACCTCCTTCGAGACTATAACATACATATGGAAGTGTTGGGCACCTCTAAAATGCAAAATCTTCATTTGGCTGGTGGTCCAATATCGAGTCTAGACATCCGATCGAAGGGCACGTCACTGATTGCAGGAGCATTCATCTGTGTGTTTCACTTGTAATTGTGATAAAGACAGTGTTGATCACATCCTGATCCAATGCGCATACGCTAGAGAGACATGGCACTCCATCTTGGATCATTTCAGAATGGATGTCCAAGCCCCCTCCTTGCAAAACACATTGGTGCAATGGTGGACAGTAGACAGGTAAAGATTCAACAAGAGAGACAGGAGATGATTTGACTCACTCCTCCTCATCATCACTTGGTCTTTATGGAACCAAAGGAACACTTGGGTGTTTGTTAGGATCTCACAACAACTGAACCCAACGCAATTCAATAATCAAATCATTGATGAAATTGAGGAGTGGAAGAAGGCCGGAGTAGGTGGTTTACATAGGTTAGCGAGTGAGTAGTCTCTAGTTCTCTGTAGGTGTGTGTGTTGGCATTCTGATCTTGCCGTTGTTCGTAATGGTGGGATCTTCTTGTAAATTTTCTTGCTTTCTTCTATAAAAATATGGTACATCTTTGGCATACTCTCAAAAAAGGCTCACCCAAATTTGGCATCCGTCCACAATAGGAGGACTAGTGTGTGGACACAAATACGGAAGGCGGCCATCCAACAATACGTGCATACATTTCAACCACCGTTTAAAATAACAGATACATCTCCAACGTATCTATAATTTTTGATTGCTCCATGCTATATTATCTACTGTTTTGGACTATATTGGGCTTTATTTTCCACTTTTATATTATTTTTGGGACTAACCTATTAACCGGAGGCCCAGCCCAGAATTGCTGTTTTTTTGCCTATTTCAGTGTTTCGGATAAACAGAATATCAAACGGAGTCCAAACGGAATAAAATCTTCAGAAACATGATTTTCTCGCCGAACGTGGTCCAGGAGACTTGGACCCTACTGCAAGGGATCAAAGAGGTGGTCACGAGGGTGGGGGGCGTGCCCCCTGCCTCGTGGGCCCCTCGGTGCTCCACCGACGTACTCCTTCCTCCTATATATACACATGTACCCCCAAACGATTAGAACAGGAGCCAAAAACCTAATTCCACCACCGCAACTTTCTGTATCCACGAGATCCCATCTCGGGGCCTGTTCCGGAGCTCCACCGGAAGAGGGCCGTCATCACGGAGGGCTTCTACATCATCCTAGCCCCTCCGATGAAGTGTGAGTAGTTTACCTCAGACCTTCGGGTCCATAGTTAGTAGCTAGATGGCTTCTTCTCTCTCTTTGAATCTCAATACAAAGTTCTCCCCCACTCTTGCGGAGATCTATTCGATGTAATCTTCTTCTTTTTTGCGGTGTGTTTGTTGAGACCGATGAATTGTGGGTTTATGATCAAGTCTATCTATGAATAATATTTGAATCTTCTCTGAATTCTTTTATGCATGATTGGTTATCTTTGCAAGTCTCTTCGAATTATCCGTTTGGTTTGGCCAACTACATTGGTAGTTCTTGCCATGGGAGAAGTGCTTAGCTTTGGGTTCGATCTTGCGGTGTCCTTACCCAGTGACAGAAGGGGCAGCAAGGCACGTATTGTATCGTTGCCATCGAGGATAACAAGATGGGGTTTATTTCATATTGCATGAATTTATATCTCTACATCATGTCATCTTGCTTAAGGCGTTACTCTGTTTTTAACTTAATACTCTAGATGCATGCTGGATAGCGGTCGATGAGTGGAGTAATAGTAGTAGATGCAGAATCGTTTCGATCTACCTGTCACGGACGTGATGCCTATATACATGATCATGCCTAGATATTCTCATAATTATGCTCAATTCTATCAATTGCTCAATAGTAATTTGTTCACCCACCGTAGAATACTTATGCTCTTGAGAGAAGCCACTAGTGAAACCTATGGCCCCCGGGTCTATTCTCATCATATCAATCTCCATCACTTTTATATTGTTTTGCTATTTACTTTGACTTTACTTTTTACTTTGCATCTTTATATCAAAAATACCAAAAATATTCTATCTATCAGATCTCACTCTCATAAGTGACCGTGAAGGGCTTGACAACCCCTAATCGCGTTGGTTGCGAGTAGTTATTGCTTTGTGGAGGTACGAGGGACTTGAAAGTGGGCTCCTACTGGATTGATATCTTGGTTCTCAAAAACTGAGGGAAATACTTACGCTACTCTGCTGCATCATCCCTTCCTCTTCGGGGAAAACCAACGCAAGCTCAAGACGTAGCAAGAAGGATTTCTGGCGCCGTTGCCGGGGAGTCTACGCAAAAAGTCAATATACCAAGTACCCATCACAATCCCTATCTCTCGCATTACATTATTTCGCCATTTGCCTCTCGTTTTCCTCTCCCCCCAATTCACCCTTGCCATTTTATTCGCCCCCTCTCTCTCTGTATCCTCCCTCTCTATTTGCCTCTTCCGGCTCGTTTGCTTTTTGTTTGCTCGTATGGTTGGAATAGTCATTTATTTATTACTAAACAGAGAACCTAAGATTTATGGATCCTCATCCGCTTGCTAATCTTTTTAAGAGATCCAGTTATGTTGAACCAATTGCTAGTGAGTTTTGTGCACTAGATTATCTTTATGAAGTTTTGCTAGAAATTCGTGAATCTGAAAATTGTGATGAAGTATGTTATGAAGTGATTCATGATAGATCTTTGAATAAAAAGCATGATTGCAATGATGTTATTATAAATTCTATTAATGACAATTGTGCTAATAATATGCAAAGCCCTAAGCTTGGGGATGCTAGTTTTGTTATGTCCTCTACTTGTTGCAATGATCATGATTGGGGTGATTCTTCTTTTGGTCTTGAAAATTTATTTAAACCCCATGACGAATATGAGATTGATTATAATGTTTGCAATAATATTGAAAGTGGGTTTGGAAAATGTCAACTTTAGATCCCACATATTTAGAGAATGTTCAATCTTATGAAGTTTTTGATAAAAGTGCGTTTGGGAAGGTCATGACTTTAGTTAATGTTAATCCCATTATTTGGAAAAGTGCCAACTTTGCATGCATGTGGATCATGTTGCGAATATTTTATGTGATAGCTATATTGTTGAATTTGCTTATGATCCTACATGTAATTACTATGAGAGAGGAAAATATGGTTGTAGAAATTTCCATGTTACTAAATTACCTCTCGTTATGTTGAGATTGCTATTGTTTCTTTCCTCTTCCTTGCATATGCTAGTTTTTGCTTGCCTTGATAATTTGTTTGCCTATAAGATGCCTATGAATAGGAAGTATGTTAGACTTAGATGTGTTTGTCACATGCTTTATGATGCTCCTTTTGTGCTTCAATTCTTGTCTTTCATGTGAGCATCATTAAAATTATCAATGCCTAGCTATAAGGCTTTAAAGAAAAGCGCTTGTTGGGAGACATTCCAATATTTTTCCTTGCTGTTATTTAATAAATAAATTATTTAGCCTCTGTTTTGGTTGTGTTTTTTGTGCTTAATTAGTGTTTGTGCCAAGTAGAACCGTTGGGAAGACTTGGGGAAATTCTTGTTGAACTTGCTGTAAAAAACAGAAACTTTAGCACTCACGAGAACTGCTTTAATTTTTATTTGAAGAGTGATATTTAGTTAATTCTTTTTTCAGATTATTAATAGATAAATTCCTCACGTACAGAAATTTATTTTAGAATTTTTGGGGTTCCAGATCATGCGCTAGCTACAGATTACTACAGACTGTTATGTTTTTGACAGATTCTGTTTTTCGTGTGTTGTTTGCTTATTTTGATGAATCTATGGCTAGTAAAATAGTTTATAATCCATAGAGAAGTTGGAATACAGTAGGTTTAACACCAATATAAATAAAGAATGAGTTCATTACAGTACCTTAAACTGGTCTTTTGTTTTCTTTCGCTAACGGAGCTCATGAGTTTTCTATTTTGAGTTTTGTGTTGTGAAGTTTTCAAGTTTTGGGTGAATTCTTTTGATGGATCATGGAACAAGGAGTGGCAAGAGCCTAAGCTTGGGGATGCCCATGGCACCCCCAAGATAATCCAAGGACACCAAAAATTCAAAGCTTGGGGATGCCCCGCAAGGCATCCCCTCTTTCGTCCACTTCCATCAGTAATTTACTTGAAGCTATATTTTTATTCACCAACATGATACGTGTTTTGCTTTGAGCGTATTGTATTATTTGTGTCTTTGTTTGTTAGTATGCCACAATCATCCTTGCTGTACACACCTTTTGAGAGAGCCATACATGAATTAAAATTTGATAGAATGCTCTATGTGCTTCACTTATATCTTTTGAGCTAGATAATTTTGCTCTATGTGCTTCACTTATATCTTTTGAGCTAGATAATTTTGCTCTATGTGCTTCACTTATATCTTTTGAGCTAGATAATTTTGCTCTATGTGCTTCACTTAGATCTTTTAGAGCACGGTGGTGGATTCGTTTTAAAGAAACTATTGATCTCTCATGCTTCACTTAAATTAATTTGAGAGTCTCTTAATAGAATGGTAATTTGCTTAATAATAATATGCTTGGTATTCAAGATTTGTGAAACTTTATTTTGAGTGTGTTGAATACTAAGAAAAGATTGAAGCATGATAATTGTATTGAGATATGGAGGTGATAATATTAAAGTCATGCTAGTTGAGTAGTTGTGAATTTAAAGAATACTTGTGTTGAAGTTTGTGATTCTCGTAGCATGCACGTATGGTGAACCGTTATGTGATGAAGCGGAGCATGATTTATTTATTGATTGTCTTCCTTTTGAGTGGCGGTCGGGGACGAGCGATGGTCTTTTCCTACCAATCTATCCCCCTAGGAGCATGCGCGTAATACTTTGCTTTGATAACTTCTAAATTTTTGCAATAAGTATATGCGTTCTTTATGACTAATGTTGAGTCCATGGATTATACGAACTCCCACCCTTCCACCCTTGCTAGCCTCTCTAATACCGCGCAACTTTCGCCGGTACCATACACCTAACATATACCTTCCTCAAAACAGCCACCATACCTACCTATTATGGCATTTCCATAGCCATTCCGAGATATATTGCCATGCAACTTTCCACCATCTAGTTCATCATGACACATCCATCATTGTCATATTGCTTAGCATGATCATGTAGTTGACATAGTATTTGTGGCAAAGCCATCGTTCATAATTCTTTCATACTTGTCACTCTTGATTCATTACATATCCCGGTACACCGCCAGAGGCATTCATATAGAGTCATACTTTGTTTTAGTATCGAGTTGTAATCATTGAGTTGTAAATAAATAGAAGTGTGACGATCATCATTCAATAGAGCATTGTCCCAAAAAAAGGGAAAGGCCAAAGAAAAAAAAGAAGGCCCAAAAAATAAATAAATAAAAAGGGGCAATGCTACTATCCTTTTTCCACACTTGTGCTTCAAAGTAGCACCATGATATAGCAAGTCTCATATATTGTGCTTCAAAGTAGCACCATGTTCTTCATATAGAGAGTCTCATATGTTGTCACTTTCATATACTAGTGGGAATTTTACGTTATAGAACTTGGCTTGTACATTCCAATGATGGGATTCGTCAAATTGCCCTAGGTCTTCGTGAGCAAGCAAGTTGGATGCACACCCACTAGTTTCTTTGGTTGAGCTTTCATACATTTATAGCTCTAGTGCATCCGTTGCATGGCAATCCCTACTCACTCACATTGATATCTATTGATGGGCATCTCCATAGCCCGTTGATACGCCTAGTTGATGTGAGACTATCTTCTCCTTTTTGTCTTCTCCACAACCACCATTCTATTCCACCTATAGTGTTGTATCCATGGCTCATGCTCATGTATTGCGTGAAGATTGAAAAAGTTGGAGTGTGAAACAATTGCTTGGCTTGTCATCGGGGTTGTGAATGATTTAAATACTTTGTGTGGGGAAGATGGAGCATAGCCAGACTATATGATTTTGTAGGGATAACTTTCTTTGGCCATGTTATTTTGAGAAGACATAATTGCTTTGTTAGTATGCTTGAAGTATTATTATTTTCTATGTCAATATAAACTTTTGCCTTGAATCTTTATAATCTGAAAATTCATACCCCAATTAATAAGATTTACATTGAAATTATGCCAAGTAGCACTCCACATCAAAAATTCTCTTTTTATCATTTACCTACTCGAGGACGAGCAGGAATTAAGCTTGGGGATGCCTGATACGTCTCCAACGTATCTATAATTTTTGATTGCTCCGTTCTATATTATCTACTGTTTTGGACTATATTGGGCTTTATTTTCGACTTTTATATTATTTTTGGGACTAACCTATTAACCGGAGGCCTAGCCCAGAATTGTTGTTTTTTGCCTATTTCAATGTTTCGGATAAACAGAATATCAAACGGAGTCCAAACGGAATAAAATCTTTGGAAACGTGATTTTCTCGCCGGACGTGATCCAGGAGACTTGGACCCTACTGCAACGGATCAAAGAGGTGGTCACGAGGGTGGGGGGCGCCCCCCCTAGGGTGCGCCCCCTGCCTCGTGGGCCCCTCGATGCTCCACCGACGTACTCCTTCCTCCTATATATACACACGTACCCCCAAACGATCAGAACAGGAGCCAAAAACCTAATTCCACCGTCGCAACTTTCTGTATCCACGAGATCCCATCTCGGGGCCTGTTTCGGAGCTCCGGCGGAAGAGGGTCGTCATCACGGAGGGCTTCTACATCATCCTAGCTCCTCCGATGAAGTGTGAGTAGTTTACCTCAGACCTTCGGGTCCATAGTTAGTAGCTAGATGGCTTCTTCTCTCTCTTTGAATCTCAATACAAAGTGCTCCCCCTCTCTTGTGGAGATCTATTCGATGTAATCTTCTTTTTTTGCGGTGTGTTTATTGAGACCGATGAATTGTGGGTTTATGATCAAGTCTATCTATGAATAATATTTGAATCTTCTCTGAATTTTTTTATGCATGATTGGTTATCTTTCCAAGTCTCTTCGAATTATCCATTTGGTTTGGCCAACTAGATTGGTAGTTCTTGCCATGGGAGAAGTGCTTAGCTTTGGGTTCGATCTTGCGTTGTCCATACCCAGTGACAGAAGGGGCATCAAGGCACGTATTGTATCGTTTCCATCGAGGATAACAAGATGGGGTTTATTTCATATTGCATGAATTTATCTTTCTACATCATGTCATCTTGCTTAAGGCGTTACTCTGTTTTTAACTTAATACTCTAGATGCATGCTGGATAGCGGTCGATGAGTGGAGTAATAGTAGTAGATGCAGAATCGTTTCGATCTACTTGTCACGGTCGTGATGCCTATATACATGATCATGCCTAGATATTCTCATAATTATGCTCAATTCTATCAATTGCTCAACTGTAATTTGTTCACCCACCGTAGAATACTTATGCTCTTGAGAGAAGCCACTAGTGAAACCTATGGCCCCCGGGTCTATTCTCATCATATCAATCTCCATCACTTTTTTATTGTTTTGCTATTTACTTTGACTTTACTTTTTACTTTGCATCTTTATATCAAAAATACCAAAAATATTCTGTCTATCAGATCTCACTCTCATAAGTGACCGTGAAGGGCTTGACAACCCCTAATCGCGTTGGTTGCGAGTAGCTATCGCTTTGTGCAGGTACGAGGGACTTGAGCGTGGGCTCCTACTGGATTGATACCTTGGTTCTCAAAAACTGAGGGAAATACTTACGCTACTCTGCTGCATCATCCCTTCCTCTTCGGGGAAAACCAACGCAAGCTCAAGACGTAGCAAGAAGGATTTCTGGCGCTGTTGCCGGGGAGTCTACGCAAAAAGTCAATATACCAAGTACCCATCACAATCCCTATCTCTCGCATTACATTATTTTGCCATTTGCCTCTCGTTTCCCTCTCCCCCCAATTCACCCTTGCTGTTTTATTCGCCCTCCCTCTCTCTATCCTCCCTCTCTATTTGCCTCTTCCGGCTTGTTTGCTTTTTGTTTGCTCGTATGGTTGGAATAGTCATTTATTTATTACTAAACAGAGAACCTAAGATTTATGGATCCTCATCCGCTTGCTAATCTTTTTAAGAGATCCAGTTATGTTGAACCAATTGCTAGTGAGTTTTGTGCACTAGATTATCTTTATGAAGTTTTGCTAGAAATTCGTGAATCTGAAAATTGTGATGAAGTATGTTATGAAGTGATTCACGATAGATCTTTGAATAATAAGCATGATTGCAATGATGTTATTATAAATTCTATTAATGACAATTGTGCTAATAATATGCAAAGCCCTAAGCTTGGGGATGCTAGTTTTGTTATGTCCTCTACTTGTTGCAATGATCATGATTGGGGTGATTCTTCTTTTGGTCTTGAAAATTTATTTAAACCCCATGACGAATATGAGATTGATTATAATGTTTGCAATAATATTGAAAGTGGGTTTGGAAAATGTCAACTTTAGATCCCACATATTTAGAGAATGTTCAATCTTATGAAGTTTTTGATAAAAGTGCGTTTGGGAAGGTCATGACTTTAGTTAATGTTAATCCCATTATTTCGGAAAAGTGCCAACTTTGCATGCATGTGGATCATGTTGAGAATATTTTATGTGATAGCTATATTGTTGAATTTTCTTATGATCCTACATGTAATTACTATGAGAGAGGAAAATATGGTTGTAGAAATTTCCATGTTACTAAATTACCTCTCGTTATGTTGAGATTGCTATTGTTTCTTTCCTCTTCCTTGCATATGCTAGTTTTTGCTTGCCTTGATAATTTGTTTGCCTATAAGATGCCTATGCATAGGAAGTATGTTAGACTTAGATGTGTTTGTCACATGCTTTATGATGCTCCTTTTGTGCTTCAATTCTTGTCTTTCATGTGAGCATCATTAAAATTATCAATGCCTAGCTATAAGGCTTTAAAGAAAAGCGCTTGTTGGGAGACATCCCAATATTTTTCCTTGCTGTTATCTAACAAAGAAATTATTTAGCCTCTGTTTTGGTTGTGTTTTTTGTGTTTAATTAGTGTTTGTGCCAAGTAGAACCGTTGGGAAGACTTGGGGAAATTCTTGTTGAACTTGCTGTAAAAAACAGAAACTTTAGCACTCACGAGAACTGCTTTAATTTTTATTTGAAGAGTGATATTTAGTTAATTCTTTTTTCAGATTATTAATAGATAAATTCCTCACGTACAGAAATTTATTTTAGAATTTTTGGGGTTCCAGATCTTGCGCTAGCTACAGATTACTACAGACTGTTCTGTTTTTGACAGATTCTGTTTTTCGTGTGTTGTTTGCTTATTTTGATGAATCTATGGCTAGTAAAATAGTTTATAATCCATAGAGAAGTTGGAATACAGTAGGTTTAACACCAATATAAATAAAGAATGAGTTCATTACAGTACCTTAAACTGGTCTTTTGTTTTCTTTCGCTAACGGAGCTCATGAGTTTTCTATTTTGAGTTTTGTGTTGTGAAGTTTTCAAGTTTTGGGTGAATTATTTTGATGGATCATGGAACAAGGAGTGGCAAGAGCCTAAGCTTGGGGATGCCCATGGCACCCCCAAGATAATCCAAGGACACCAAAAATTCAAAGCTTGGGGATGCCCCGCAAGGCATCCCCTCTTTCGTCCACTTCCATCAGTAATTTACTTGAAGCTATATTTTTATTCACCAACATGATACGTGTTTTGCTTTGAGCGTATTGTATTATTTGTGTCTTTGTTTGTTAGTATGCCACAATCATCCTTGCTGTACACACCTTTTGAGAGAGCCATACATGAATTAAAATTTGATAGAATGCTCTATGTGCTTCACTTATATCTTTTGAGCTAGATAATTTTGCTCTATGTGCTTCACTTATATCTTTTGAGCTAGATAATTTTGCTCTATGTGCTTCACTTATATCTTTTGAGCTAGATAATTTTTCTCTATGTGCTTCACTTAGATCTTTTAGAGCACGGTGGTGGATTCATTTTAAAGAAACTATTGATCTCTCATGCTTCACTTAAATTAATTTGAGAGTCTCTTAATAGAATGGTAATTTGCTTAATAATAATATGCTTGGTATTCAAGATTTGTGAAACTTTCTTTTGAGTGTGTTGAATACTAAGAAAAGATTGAAGCATGATAATTGTTTTTGAGATATTGAGGTGATAATATTAAAGTCATGCTAGTTGAGTAGTTGTGAATTTAAAGAATACTTGTGTTGAAGTTTGTGATTCTCGTAGCATGCACGT
Source organism: Triticum dicoccoides (assembly GCF_002162155.2). Taxonomy (NCBI): domain Eukaryota; kingdom Viridiplantae; phylum Streptophyta; class Magnoliopsida; order Poales; family Poaceae; genus Triticum; species Triticum dicoccoides. Next base: position 450,807,179 of record NC_041392.1, on the reverse strand, counting down.
ATGGTGAACCGTTATGTGATGAAGCGGAGCATGATTTATTTATTGATTGTCTTTTGAGTGGCGGTCGGGGACGAGCGATGGTCTTTTCCTACCAATCTATCCCCCTAGGAGGATGCGCGTAATACTTTGCTTTGATAACTTCTACATTTTTGCAATAAGTATATGCGTTCTTTATGACTAATGTTGAGTCCATGGATTATACGAACTCCCACCCTTCCACCCTTGCTAGCCTCTCTAATACCGCGCAACTTTCGCTGGTACCATACACCTAACATATACCTTCCTCAAAACAGCCACCATACCTACCTATTATGGCATTTCCATAGCCATTCCGAGATATATTGCCATGCAACTTTCCACCATCTAGTTCATCATGACACATCCATCATTGTCATATTGCTTAGCATGATCATGTAGTTGACATAGTATTTGTGGCAAAGCCATCGTTCATAATTCTTTCATACTTGTCACTCTTGATTCATTACATATCCCGGTACACTGCGAGAGGCATTCATATAGAGTCATACTTTGTTTTAGTATCGAGTTGTAATCATTGAGTTGTAAATAAATAGAAGTGCGACGATCATCATTCAATAGAGCATTGTCCCAAAAAAGGGAAAGGCCAAAGAAAAAAAGAAGGCCCAAAAAATAAATAAATAAAAAGGGGCAATGCTACTATCCTTTTTCCACACTTGTGCTTCAAAGTAGCACCATGATATAGCAAGTCTCATATATTGTGCTTCAAAGTAGCACCATGTTCTTCATATAGAGAGTCTCATATGTTGTCACTTTCATATACTAGTGGGAATTTTACGTTATAGAACTTGGCTTGTATATTCCAATGATGGGCTTCCTCAAATTGCCCTAGGTCTTCGTGAGCAAGCTAGTTGGATGCACACCCACTAGTTTCTTTGGTTGAGCTTTCATACATTTATAGCTCTAGTGCATCCGTTGCATGGCAAACCCTACTCACTCACATTGATATCTATTGATGGGCATCTCCATAGCCCGTTGATACGCCTAGTTGATGTGAGACTATCTTCTCCTTTTTGTCTTCTCCACAACCACCATTCTATTCCACCTATAGTGTTGTATCCATGGCTCACGCTCATGTATTGCGTGAAGATTGAAAAAGTTTTGAAAAAGTTGGAGTGTGAAACAATTGCTTGGCTTGTCATCGGGGTTGTGCATGATTTAAATACTTTGTGTGGGGAAGATGGAGCATAGCCAGACTATATGATTTTGTAGGGATAACTTTCTTTGGCCATGTTATTTTGAGAAGACATAATTGCTTTGTTAGTATGCTTGAAGTATTATTATTTTCTATGTCAATATAAACTTTTGCCTTGAATCTTTATAATATGAAAATTCATACCACAATTAATAAGATTGACATTGAAATTATGCCAAGTAGCACTCCGCATCAAAAATTCTCTTTTTATCATTTACCTACTCGAGGACGAGCAGGAATTAAGCTTGGGGATGCCTGATACGTCTTCAACGTATCTATAATTTTTGATTGCTCCATTCTATATTATCTACTGTTTTGGACTATATTGGGCTTTATTTTCGACTTTTATATTATTTTTGGGACTAACCTATTAACCGGAGGCCTAGCCCAGAATTGCTGTTTTTTGCCTATTTCAATGTTTCGGATAAACAGAATATCAAACGGAGTCCAAACGGAATAAAATCTTCGGAAACGTGATTTTCTCGCCGGACGTGATCCAGGAGACTTGGACCCTACTGCAACGGATCAAAGAGGTGGTCACGAGGGTGGGGGGCGCCCCCCTAGGGCGCGCCCCCTGCCTCGTGGGCCCCTCGATGCTCCACCGACGTACTCCTTCCTCCTATATATACACACGTACCCCCAAACGATCAGAACAGGAGCCAAAAACCTAATTCCACCGTCGCAACTTTCTGTATCCACGAGATCCCATCTCGGGGCCTGTTTCGGAGCTCCAGCGGAAGAGGGTCGTCATCACGGAGGGCTTCTACATCATCCTAGCTCCTCCGATGAAGTGTGAGTAGTTTACCTTAGACCTTCGGGTCCATAGTTAGTAGCTAGATGGCTTCTTCTCTCTCTTTGAATCTCAATACAAAGTTCTCCCCCTCTCTTGTGGAGATCTATTCGATGTAATCTTCTTTTTTTGTGGTGTGTTTGTTGAGACCGATGAATTGTGGGTTTATGATCAAGTCTATCTATGAATAATATTTGAATCTTCTCTGAATTTTTTTTTGCATGATTGGTTATCTTTGCAAGTCTCTTCAAATTATCCGTTTGGTTTGGCCAACTAGATTGGTAGTTCTTGCCATGGGAGAAGTGCTTAGCTTTGGGTTCGATCTTGCGTTGTCCATACCCAGTGACAGAAGGGGCATCAAGGCACGTATTGTATTGTTTCCATCGAGGATAACAAGATGGGTTTTATTTCATATTGCATGAATTTATCTCTCTACATCATGTCATCTTGCTTAAGGCGTTACTCTGTTTTTAACTTAATACTCTAGATGCATGCTGGATAGCGGTCGATGAGTGGAGTAATAGTAGTAGATGCAAAATCGTTTCGATCTACTTGTCATGGACGTGATGCCTATATACATGATCATGCCTAGATATTCTCATAATTATGCTCAATTCTATCAATTGCTCAACAGTAATTTGTTCACCCACCGTAGAATACTTATGCTCTTGAGAGAAGCCACTAGTGAAACCTATGGCCCCCGGGTCTACTCTCATCATATCAATCTCCATCACTTTTATATTGTTTTGCTATTTACTTTGCCTTTACTTTTTACTTTGCATCTTTATATCAAAAATACCAAAAATATTCTATCTATCATATCTCACTCTCGTAAGTGACCGTGAAGGGCTTGACAACCCCTAATCGCGTTGGTTGCGAGTAGCTATCGCTTTGTGCAGGTACGAGGGACTTGAGCGTGGGCTCCTACTGGATTGATACCTTGGTTCTCAAAAACTGAGGGAAATACTTATGCTATTTTGTTGCATCATCCCTTCCTCTTCGGGAAAACCAACACAAGCTCAAGACGTAGCAATAACCAGATGAAATTCATGCAAACACGACAGGATGAAATTCATTACATTTCAAACATTTTTCATTACATATAGAACAAAGAAATGGCTCGACGCTAAACCTATCCTACAGCCGTGTTCGTCGTCCACTTCCTTTGTATTGCGCATCCGCCACCATGTCATTTATCCGTCATCTCCATAAACAGCAGCGGGGTTCAAAGCTCGTGAAGTGGAGGTGCGAACTTTAAAAAGGAAGAGTAGAACATATGGTAGACGCACCGATACATTTGGGAAACCATGCCCTGCCGCCTCCCATGACCTACTCATCCTTGGAGGAGTCCATGACCTGCCCGTCGCCGGCGCCAGTGGACGTGAGGTTGATGATGGATGCGGATGATCCGTCATTGTCCACCTGGCACGTGCAGCCACGAAAGTTGGCCAACGGCGTTAGAGTCATGGACCACCTGCACATGTGTGACCACGTCCGCATCCGGTTGCCTTGGCACTTCGTTGCGAGTGCATGCGACCTCGTATATAGAGCCCGCTGCTTCGCAACAAGTTCGTATTCGCCGCGGTCATGGCCGCTCGCCATAGATTTGGCCATACGCAAGCCGGTGCTGCTTGAGGAAGAACATGTTGTACCTCTGATCCTCCTGCGCCTGCCGGTATGCCGACATAGGAGCCGGTGCAGGCTGATCCTCCTTCGCCATGGAGGCATCGTAGTGCTCCTGCGCCTGCTCCATGGTTAGGCCGACATGCACTGGCATGGGGGTCCGGCGCCGTGTCATCGTCGGAGACCTCGGGCGAACACGTCATCATGCCCTACTCGATCATCCTGGCACGGTGAGACTGCCAGGCGGTTGCAAGGGTGGCCACCTTGTGCTTCATCTCCGACGACAACTATCCCACAGAGTGTTCCCACTCACGGTCGTGGAGGACGTCGAGCAAAGAAGGAGAATGTGGAGCGGATGTGTTCTGGTGTGGATATAGCCGGGTATGGCCACCTTTAAATAGCGGATTCTAGTGAGGCAAAATCTCTGGTTGTGTCAATGCGCTGCACTGGAGTTGGTTCCTCAACTAGCAAGCCCGCTGTAGCGACCAGACCTCAAACAGTCTGATCTCTGTGCTCAGGTGTCATCCCTGGATCAGTAATGCTGACACCACACAGTACATCGAAGGATTTATAGCAGAGTGGCAATCACACACTTATTACATCGTTGTCTCAAAGAGACTTATTACAATAAATATGGCTTAAGGCCATATAGTGTCGAAAACAGCGGAAGACTTGGAAGGTAAATGGGACCATCAACTCCAACGGCATCACTGAGTATAGGGCCACGACCTAAAAGCACTTTACTCATCGTCTGAAAAGTCTGCAACATAAGAAGTTGCAGCCCGAATACGGGTCAGCACATGGAATATGCTGGCAAAGTAACACATAGAGAGTAATGGAATGAAACAGCTATACTATATGCATATATGGCTGGTGGAAAGCTCTATGGTTACAGTTTTTGCATAAAGCCAGTTTTTCCCTACTGCAAAGGAATAAATTTATTTAACTATCATGGTGGTTGTGAAACATTGAGAATGGTTGACAACATTCTCAATCCCAATTAAAAGTAACTAAAACCCAAAAACATTAATTAGAAGTAACATGTTGAGATTCACATGATATTCAAGTACTAGATACTCAAGTTGTCCATAACCGGGAACACGGCTAATCATGATTAGTTTGTACACTCTGCAGAGGTTTGCGCACTTTTCCCCACATGACTCGATCGCCTCCGTTTGTTTTCTCGCACTACATGGTGTTTGAGAAACGGATGACCGAGACATAGTCTTTCAGAAGCACTAGCACCTTACATGTGGGGTAGACCGTACCACCTATAACCCCTACATCTGCTAGTCCACCCCGTAAGAGTTCGCACAACTTAGTCAACTATGCCAGAGCCCATAGTAGCATGTGGCTGCACACGGAATTTCTAGCATGAATTATCTTATGATCCCTTTGAGCCTGGGTGGCGGTCCGAAAAAAAAACAGGCAAGTCCTGATAGACATCAGGTGCCTCAATCCACCCAGATGTGTGTTTAAGTTGCCACCTTAGATAAACCATTAAAATTATCAACTCACATCTGTCATGGATTTCACTCACCCAATCCACGTCTACTAGCATAGCATGGCATAATAAGCAAACGCAGAAGTAACTCCCAAAGGTTTGATAATAAACAGGTAATAGGTACTACCTCATCTACTTCCCATCCCACAATCATGCAATGTGAAAGGATTGATCTAATGCAATAAAACTGGGTTGTAGAAAAGGTATGATCAAAGTGTTACTTGCCTTGCTGATGATCCGCGAGACCTAGGGTTTCGAAGTAACAAGCGGCGCAATCCGGGTGATCTATCGCAGACAAACAACAAGCATACAATAAGTACTCATCTAGTGCACAGGTAAAACTCGAACAAGAGAACGAACCAGAAAGTTCAATTTAAGAACTCCAGTTGCAAAGAACCGAACAGACGACGGAAAAACAAACGGCGGAAGAAAACAACTCGGTTCTAGCAAGTTGAAACTAGGTCAATTTTTACCGGGGCAAAAACTTGTTCAAGTTGATTAGACAGAACGGCGGTTTCGCAATGAAACTCCAGGCGCTTGAATCACCTGATTCCGATAAACGAGCGAGAAGAAAGACTAGAACGAAGATCAGATCTGAGATCATGATCGCGGAATAAATCTGACGAAAAGAAAAAGAAGAACGATTAAACGAACGGGCGTCGTTAATCGGAGAAAAATCGGTGATCACGTTCGTTGAGACGAACGGTCCGAAAGAAGAACGAAAACCGATCTAGGGTTTTCGGAGAAAAAGACCGAAACGAAAAACCGATCTAGAAACTGGAACGGTTTAGAAAAGAACCGGAAAGAAAACGAATCGGAAGAGAAGAAAAGAATCGGAACGGTTTATAAGAAAAACCGAACCGAGGAAGAAAAGGAGACGCGGCGCGGGGCAACCTTGGCGAGGGGCTCCGGCAAATGGCGGCGTAGGGCGGTGGCGGCGTGGGAAAGGTGCGGCGGCGG
>NC_041392.1:450639851-450800727 GCF_002162155.2 Triticum dicoccoides | reverse complement strand
TATATAGGTGAGGGGAGAGGAGACTTGGGGTAGGGGACAAGAAATAGACTAGGAATAGGAAAACAAAACAAAGGAAAGGGGAGGGGCTAACCGACCTAAGTCCCGCTGGGACTCGGCCAGGGAGCGGCGGCGGCTGCCTGGGTGCCTGGCACCTGGCGCCTGCGCTGCGCGTGAGGGGAGGGGCCGGCTGGCTGGGCCTTTGGCCCGGCTGGCCTGGCGGGAGGCTCCTTTTTTTTTAAATCGGTTCCGCGCAGAAAAACAAAAAGAAAATCTAAACGAACTCCGAAAAATCTAAAGTAAATTTTCCCCGACTCCTAAAAATGAGCCGAACAAAATGAACTTTTCTCCGGGCCTAAAATGCAATTTTGAAAACGCGCATTTTTCCCTATCCAAATAAAACGCAAATAAAACTCCGGCAAAAACCAAAATTGATCTATTTATTAAATCTTCATTTTTCCTAAATTTGGGAAAGTCATATTATTCCCTCTCTCATATATTTTACACCGGAAAATAATTGAAGATAAAATAAATAAATCAAATGATCCTCTTTTCAAAATTTGAGAGAACTCAAATATGAAAATAACGAAATCTCCAACTCTCTCCGAGGGTCCTTGAGTTGCGTGAAATTTCTAGGATCAACCAAAATGCAAGAAAATATGATATGCATGATGATCTATGTATAACATTCCAAATTGCAAATTTGGGATGTTACAAACCTACCCCCCTTAAGATGAATCTCGCCCTCGAGATTCGGGTTGGCTAGAAAATAGGTGAGGGTGGTCCTTGAGCAAATCTTCTTCTCTCTCCCAGGTGGCTTCATCCTCTGAGTGGTGGTTCCACTGAACTTTGCAAAACTTGATAACCTTGCTGCGAGTAACTCTGCTGGCATAATCAAGAATCTTTACTGGCTTCTCCTCATACGTTAAGTCGTTATCCAACTGAATCGCTTCGAGTGGCACTGTATCTCTTAGCGGTACTTCCGCCATTTCGGCATGACATTTCTTCATCTGAGAAACATGGAATACATCATGAACTCCTGACAGTCCCTCTGGTAATTCCAACTTATAAGCGACTTCTCCCATACGTTGCAAGATCTTATACGGTCCAACGAAACACGATGCTAATTTTCCCTTAACTCCAAAGCGCTTAACTCCTCGAAGTGGGGATACTCGAAGATAAACTCTGTCTCCAGTTTCGTAAACTGTCTCCTTGCGTTTAGAATCTGCGAATCAACTTAACTTTCCGTTCAGACTCCTTAATCAAATCTGGTCCAAAGAATTGACGGTCTCCAACTTCGTCCCATGACAACGGTGCCCTGCACCTCCTTCCGTATAAAGCTTCGAAAGGTGCCATCTTCAAACTGGTTTGGTAACTGTTGTTATAAGAAAACTCCGCATATGGCAAGTTATCGTCCCAACTAGATCCATAATCTAGTGCACAAGCTCTCAGCATATCTTCCAAAATCTGATTGACTCTCTCGGTCTGTCCATCTGTCTGCAGATGAAAAGCTGTGCTGAACTCTAGTCTGGTTCCTAAAGTTTCATGCAACTGATTCCAAAACTTTGAGGTAAATTGGGTTCCTCTATCTGATACGATACTCCTCGGAACTCCATGCAAACAAATAATCCTAGTCATGTATATCTTTGCCAACTTAGCACTGGTGTAAGTGGTCTTAACTGGGATAAAATGTGCTACCTTCATCAAATGATCAACTACTACCCATATCGAGTCATGGCCTGCTTTCGTCCTGGGTAGTCCTGTGATAAAATCCATGCCTATCTTATCCCACTTCCATTCGGGTATCGGCAATGGTTGTAACAATCCTACTGGCTTCTGATGCTCTGCCTTTACTCTCTGACATACGTCACAAATTGCTACATATGCTGCAATATCCTTCTTCATTCTGGTCCACCAGAATGTTTCCTTCAAATCCAAATACATCTTGGTATTCCCTGGGTGAATCGAATACGGTGAATCATGTGCCTCTTGCAAAATCAACTTCCTGATCTCCGGGTCTTTTGGCACATAAACACGGTCCTCAAACCATAGGGTATCATGCTCATCCTCACAAAATCCCTTTGCTTTTCCTTTGCTCATTTTCTCTTTTATAGCAGCAATCTCCTTGTCAGATTTCTGAGCTTCTCTGATCTTATCCATCAATGTTGACTGAATCTCCAATGCTGCTACATAGCCTCTCGGAACTATTTCCAAACATAGCTCACGAAGGTTTTCTGCTAACTCCTTTGGTATTTTCCCCGTCATTAGAGTATTGACATGGATCTTACGGCTCAATGCGTCAGCTACTACATTAGCTTTTCCGGGATGGTAATGCAATCTCATGTCATAATCCTTGATGAGCTCCAACCATCTCCTTTGTCGGAGGTTCAACTCCTTCTGAGTGAAAATGTACTTCAAACTCTTGTGATCCATATACACTTCACAATGATTTCCAATAAGGAAATGTCTCCACGTCTTCAATGCATGCACTACGGCTGCTAACTCTAAATCATGCGTGGCATAATTCAACTCATGAGGCTTTAGTTGCCGTGAAGCATACGAAACAACTCTTCCTTCCTGCATAAGCACTGCTCCAAGTCCTCGACGTGAAGCGTCGCAATACACCTCATAATCCTTGGTCTGATCTGGCAAAATCAATACTGGTGAGTAACCAAACGTTTCTTCAACTCCTGGAAAATAGCCTCACACTCCTCAGTCCATTTGAACTTAGTATCCTTCTTCAACAATTCAGTCATAGGCTTTGCAATCTTTGAGAAATTCTCAATGAATATCCGGTAGTATCCTGCGAGTCCAAGAAAACTCTGGATCTCTCCAACTGTTGTTGGTGCTTCCCATTCTGTTACGGTCTCAACCTTAGTGGGGTCAACTGGTATACCTTCTCCGGATATAACGTGTCCGAGGAATCCTACTTCCTTCAACCAAACCTCACATTTGCTGAATTTGGCGTATAACTGATGTTCCCTTAGTTTCTCCAAAACCAAACGCAAATGTTCCTTATGCTCCTCTTCATTCTTTGAATAAACCAGGATGTCATCAATGAACACTACGACGAACTTATCCAAAAACTCCATAAACACTTTGTTCATCAGGTTCATAAAATAGGCAGGTGTGTTAGTCAATCCAAATGACATAACGGTATACTCATACAGTCCATATCTCGTGGTGAATGCTGTCTTAGGTATGTCCTGCTCTCGAATCTTCAATTGATGGTACCCTGATCGCAAATCGATCTTGGAAAACAATTTAGCTCCTTGCAATCGATCGAACAGATCGTTGATCATTGGCAATAGGTACTTATTCTTGATGGTTACTTCATTCAATCCCCGATAATCTACAACCATCCTTAATGATCCATCCTTCTTTTTCACTAGAAGTACGGGTGATCCCCAAGGCGATGAACTTGGGCGAATGTAACCTTTATCCAATAACTCCTTAATCTGATTCTTAATTTCCACCAAATCCTTTGCTGGCATCCGGTATGGTCGCTTCGATATTGGGCCTGTAGCTGGCAATAACTCAATCAAAAACTCAATGTCTCTATCCGGTGGCATGCCTGGCAATTCCTCTGGAAATACATCAGGAAAATCCTTTACCACTGGTACCTCTTCTTGCACAACTCCTGTTAGGCAGTTTACTTGTGTCCTGTTTGGCACATGCCGGGATACATACTTGATCCTTCTTCCTTCTGGTGTGGTAAGCAAAATTGACTTACTAGCACATTCAATGTTCCCTTCATACTTCGATAACCAATCCATGCCTAATATCACATCAAATCCTTGAGATTCCAATACTATTAGGTCTGAGGGGAACACATAGTTACCAATCCGTAATGGTAAGCGATCACACCATCGTCTAGCTGTATACTCCGCTCCTGGTGAGCTTACTAACATGGGTGACCTAAGGGCTTGGGTAGGCAGGTTATATTTATCCACAAATCGCCTTGATATGTATGAATGCGATGCTCCAGTATCAAAAAGAACGAGTGCAGTAAATGACTTAACCAAAAACTTACCTATTACTGCATCGGGCTGATCTTCAACCTCCTCCACATTAATGTGGTTCACCTGTCCCCTATTGAAAGGGTTCGGCTTCTTCCCAGAGCTTCCATTGCCATTTCCATTCTGGCCTTCGGGACATTCATTGGCATAATGTCTGGTCTTGGAACACTTGAAACAAGTGACTTGACTCAGGTCTCTCTTGGTTGGGGTCGATGGGGTGGTCCGGTTCTGGCCGTTGCTTCCTCCATTCCCATTACCGTTCTTGTGGCCATTATGGTTGTGCGAGCTACCTCCTCCATGGGTGTGCTGAAACTTAAATCCCGGTTTAGGGGTAAAACGGGGCTTCTGCTGGGCTCCAGAGTTATACTTCCCCTGTCCATACTTCCTCTTACGGTTTTCAATCTGCTGTTTCTTCCCTTCAATCATGATGGCACGATCTACCAACTCCTGGTAGTTGTTGAAACTTGCTACCATCAACTGCATGCTTAGCTCATTATTCAATCCTTCCAGAAACTTCTCCTGCTTAGCTGCATCCGTAGCAACGTCATCTGGGGCATAACGTGTTAACTTGCTGAATTCGTCAACGTACTGGCCAATTGTCCTTCCTCCTTGGCGTCCGTCAAGTTGGTGAGCGGCAAACTTCACTTTCTCACCATCCGTGCATCCTGCAGTGGTCAACTCCCTTCCTATCTTACGGAGCCAATCATCTTCTACAATCGGCTCGGTGCTACTAGAAAACACCGGCGGATTCAGCCTAAGGAAACGGGCTAAGTGGTCAACAGGTGGTGGTGGTGGTGGGTTGTTGTTGTTGTTCTGCTGGTTCTGAACTAACATCTACATCAATTGATTCTGCTGTTGGATCAACTGAGTGAGCTCAGGTGGGAATCCGTTGTCACGTCTCGGAGGCATCTGAGGGTTTAGAAAAGACGATAATTAAGAATAGAGAGAGGTCTAAAGGGAAAACACTACCCCAATGCACATGAGCAAATGCACACAAAAATCACTTCATTCAATCAAACAAGGGCTTACAACGGTCTAACTATCGCAAAAGTGCTCGAACTATTGTGTTTATAGGGGGAATACTACTACTATCTGGTGGTCTTCTATAAATTTGAACCGGTGGAAGACTCCATGATATCCGCTCCAGCTTCGTCTTCAAAGTCGGGTTCACTTGGATCTGAATCGGTGTCGTCGATGATGATGTAGTCGTCCGGACATGCGACGTACTCGTCTTCCTCCTTGGATCCTAACTTCCTCTTGAGTTCTTCAATCTCCTGCTTAAGATTGACATTGTGTCTTGCTAGAGCTACGATCTCGTCCATGTAGTCCTTGCGCGTTGACTTAAGTTCTCCTTCTAGCTCGATGATCCTTGCCTTTGCATTCTTCAACTCTATCATGTCATTGCACATCTGGTTCTCGTGGCGTCGGATGTGCTGGTTTAACTCCTGGATGAAAGATGCGATGGATCTATCCTTCTTGGTGCTGACTAACTCCCATTGTTCATCTCAGCGTCCGCAAATCTGGTAGATAGTGTCCTTGAGGTCTTCTTGATAAACTTCTCCAATGCGTCCTATGGTGATATGAGCTGCCATGCTCCTTCCCAGACTCCAGGTTGGTGCATTGAAAACACTATCTATGGGCTTCGTGATTGGCGCGAATGTTCTTCCCGGAACGTGAGCTTGAATCTTCCAGCGCTCCTCTTCAGGCAGAGTGGCGTTGAAGGTTCCCGTGAAACTTGGTAATCCAATATTCAGGTACTTGGTGACTTCCTTCAAGTGATATCCAAAAGGTGTGCCTTCATCTGGTTGGCATACTTAATCTTCGCGTTCGTCATCCTAAAAGAGTAGAAAAGATGAGGAGTTAGAAAATGAGAAGAGAGTGATGATCTATGGCTTTAACTTAGTGGTCGTGTCCTACAGTCAGCGTGTGCTCTGATACCATCTCTATAGCGACCAGACCTCAAATAGTCTGATCTCTGTGCTCAGGTATCATCCCTGGATCAGTAATGCTGACACCACACAGTACATCAAAGGATTTATAGCAGAGTGGAAATCACACACTTATTACATCGTTGTCTCAAAGAGACTTATTACAATAAATATGGCTTAAGGCCATATAGTGTCGAAAACAGCGGAAGACTTGGAAGGTAAATGGGACCATCAACTCCAACGGCATCACTGAGTATAGGGCCACGACCTAAAAGCACTTTACTCCTCGTCTGAAAAGTCTGCAACATAAGAAGTTGCAGCCCGAATACGGGTCAACACATGGAATATGCTGGCAAAGTAACACATAGAGAGTAATGGAATGAAACAGCTATACTATATGCATATATGGCTGGTGGAAAGCTCTATGGTTACAGTTTTTGCATAAAGCCAGTTTTTCCCTACTGCAAAGGAATAAATTTATTTAACTATCATGGTGGTTGTGAAACATTGAGAATGGTTGACAGCATTCTCAATCCCAACTAAAAGTAATTAAAACCCAACAACATTAATTAGAAGTAACATGTTGAGATTCACATGATATTCAAGTACTAGATACTCAAGTTGTCCATAACCGGGGACACGGCTAATCATGATTAGTTTGTACACTCTGCAGAGGTTTGCGCACTTTTCCCCACATGACTCGATCGCCTCCGTTTGTTTTCTCGCACTACATGGTGTTTGAGAAACGGATGACCGAGACATAGTCTTTCAGAAGCGCTAGCACCTTACATGTGGGGTAGACCGTACCACCTATAACCCCTACATCTGCTAGTCCACCCCGTAAGAGTTCGCACAACTTAGTCAACTATGCCAGAGCCCATAGTAGCATGTGGCTGCACACGGAAGTTTCTAGCATGAATTATCTCATGATCCCTTTGAGCCTGTGTGGCGGTTTGAAAAAAACAGGCAAGTCCCGATAGACATCAGGTGCCTCAATCCACCCAGATGTGTGTTTAACTTGCCACCTTAGATAAACCATTAAAATTATGAACTCACATCTGTCATGGATTTCACTCACCCAATCCACGTCTACTAGCATAGCATGGCATAATAAGCAAACGCAGAAGTAACTCCCAAAGGTTTGATAATAAACAGGTAATAGGTACTACCTCATCTACTTCCCATCCCACAATTTAATTAGATCCTAATCATGCAATGTGAAAGGATTGATCTAATGCAATAAAACTGGGTTGTAGAAAAGGTATGATCAAAGTGTTACTTGCCTTGCTGATGATCCGCGAGACCTAGGGTTTCGAAGTAACAAGCGGCGCAATCCGGGTGATCTATCGCAGACAAACAACAAGCATACAATAAGTACTCATCTAATGCACAGGTAAAACTCTAACAAGAGAACGAACCATAAAGTTCAATTTAAGAACTCCGGTTGCAAAGAACCGAACAGACGACGGAAAAACAAACGGCGGAAGAAAACAACTCGGTTCTAGCAAGTTGAAACTAGGTCAATTTTTACCAGGGCAAAAACTTGTTCAAGTTGATTAGACGGAACGGCGGTTTTGCAACGAAACTCCAGGCACTTGAATCACCTGATTCCGATAAACGAGCGAGAAGAAAGACTAGAACAAAGATCGGATCTGAGATCACGATCGCGGAATAAATCTGACGAAAAGAAGAACGATTAAACGAACGGGCGTCGTTAACTGGGGAAAAATCGGTGATCACATTCGTTGAGACGAACGGTCCGAAAGAAGAACGAAAACCGATCTAGGGTTTTCGGAGAAAAAGACCGAAACAAAAAACCGATCTAGAAACCGGAACGGTTTAGAAAAGAACCGGAAAGAAAACGAATCGGAAGAGAAGAAAAGAATCGGAACGGTTTATAAGAAAAACCGAACCGAGGAAGAAAAAGAGACGCGGCGCGGGGCAACCTTGGCGAGGGGCTCCGGCGAACAGCGGCGTAGGGCGTCGGCGGCGTCGGCAAGGTGCAGCGGCGGCGGTGGTGAGGGGCGGCGCGGCTAAGGCGGCGGCGGCGGTGGTGAGGGGCGCGGGGTGGTGCGGGGCTTGGGGAGGCGCGGGGTGGTGTGGGGCTTGGGGAGGAGAGGGCTTTTGATTTGATGTTTTAGAAGGGGGGGTGTGGGGGTATTTATATAGGTGAGGGGAGAGGAGACTTGGGGTAGGGGACAAGAAATAGACTAGGAATAGGAAAACAAAACAAAGGAAAGGGGAGGGGCTAACCGACCTAAGTCCCGCTGGGACTCGGCCAGGGAGCGGCGGCGCTGCCTGGGCGCCTGGCGCCTAGCGCCTGCGCTACGCGCGAGGGGAGGGGCCGGCTGGCTGGGCCTTTGGCCCGGCTGGCCTGGCGGGAGGCTCCTTTTTTTTTAAATCGGTTCCGCACAAAAAAACAAAAAGAAAATCTAAACGAACTCCGAAAAATCTAAAGTAAATTTTCCCCGACTCCTAAAAATGAGCCGAACAAAATGAACTTTTCTCCGGCCTAAAATGCAATTTTGAAAACGCGCATTTTTCCCTATCCAAATAAAACGCAAATAAAACTCCGGCAAAAACCAAAATTGATCTATATATTAAATCTTCATTTTTCCTAAATTTGGGAAAGTCATATTATTCCCTCTCTCATATATTTTGACACCGGAAAATAATTGAAGATAAAATAAATAAATCAAATGATCCTCTTTTCAAAATTTGAAAGAACTCAAATATGAAAATAACGAAATCTCCAACTCTCTCCGAGGGTCCTTGAGTTGCGTGAAATTTCTAGGATCAACCAAAATGCAAGAAAATATGATATGCATGATGATCTATGTATAACATTCCAAATTGCAAATTTGGGATGTTACACCCGCTTAATGGCAGCGTATGGACAGACAGGCATTGAATGAGCATGGTAGATATCCATCCCGTCCTGTAAAGTAAAGGTCGCCCCGGCATTGAACAAGCGCGGACACTAGGGACGCGGTGCACACGGCTCTCTAGGCCGGCGTGACGTTTCAATGCAGCTGCTAGTGAGAGGTCGTGTCCGCTCTGGATCCACTTCATTGCGGAGCGGCCGCTCAACAGCGAGATGGATGTGGGCAGCTGGCACCGGGCAAGAATGCACATGGACGAGGGAAGAGGGTTTTGGGTGGGCCAGGATAGTCAGAAGAGGGCGTGCCAGCCATCTGGACGTCCACAAAGCCCCCAGTTTGTCTTTGGTTTGTGGGGGAAAATACATCCGTACAGCTGGACGAACCGATACAAAACCGTGTTGGATGACAGAACACGTCCAGACCATGTTACCAAGCGTATGCGGATGGTTCGAGGGTTAGCACGGGAGATGACCTCAATAAAGCATAATCCATGCGTGACGTTGGCTCAAACAACCGTCACAACACCAAGAGTCACCGGTATGGGCACCATTGCCCGCTGCTCGCAGCAGCGTCTCCAGCCCCAACACCACCGCTGCTACTCGTGGCACCAAGCGGTCCCAACATATAATATGTCACTCCACCACCGTAGCAGTGAGCACACATTCATTTGAGCATCTCGGGGCGGTCCTCATAGCACCAGCAGCCACCTCTTCTAGTAGCACGCTGGCAGGGTGGTAGCGCGCAGTGAGCGGGTGATCACCCTTGTATCACGCAAAAAAGACCATCACAATTGGGGATCTTAATTCCGAAACCATAATATTTAAACTTTTTACGGAAATGATAAATACCTAACGCCAAATACCTGCACATGGCAAAACAAAAAAATTATGGCATTTTCAGTTGATGCTATGATGACAATTTTTGTCTACAAACACGACAATTATCCTGGCAAAAAATAAACTAAGATGGATTTTCCATGCTCGCCAGCAAAACATGCTATCCCGAACAAATATTAATTGCCACAAAAATGCTCGTTTTGCCATGCACACGTATTTGATGTCAGGTACTTATCAATGTCCTTTTTAAAAACCATGTATGATCGAAAGTATGTATAGAGGGGGTGATTACAATACTTGACCAAATAAAAAATCTTTCATTTTCCCAATTTTAGTTGTGGGCATATTTTAGCAATTATGACAAGTCAAGCAATCAACCTACACATGCAATTCTAAGAGTATAGCAGCGAAAAATAAAACATTACATATGAAGGTAAAGGGGAAGGGTTTGGAGAAGGAAAATGCAATGGAGACACGAAGATTTTTGGCATGGTTCTGATAGGTGGTGCTATCGAACATCCATGTTGATGGAGACTTCAACCCACGAAGGGTAACGGTTGCGCGGGTCCACGGAGGGCTCCACCCACGAAGGGTCCACGAAGAAGCAACCTTGTCTATCCCACGATGGCCATCGTCCACGAAGGACTTGCCTCACTCGGGTAGATCTTCATGAAGTAGGCGATCTCCTTGCCCTTACAAACTTCTTGGTTCAACTCCACATCATATCGGAGGCTCCCAAGCGACACCTAACCAACCTAGGAGACACCACTCTCCAAAAGGTAATAGATGGTGTGTTGATGATGAACTCCTTGCTCTTGTGCTTCAAATGATAGTATCCCCAACACTCAACTCTCTCACACGGATTTGGCTATGGTGGAAGAAGGATTTGAGTGTAAAGCAACTAGGGGAAGGCTAGAAATCAAGATTCAAATGGTTGGAATGGGATCTCTTGATCTCAACACATGAGTAGGTGGTTCTCTCTCAGAAAATGAATGGTGGAAGTGTAGGCACATTCTGATGGCTCTCTTACTTGGTAAGTGGAGGGTGGAGCGGTATATATAGCCTCCACACAAAATTCAACCGTTACACACTTTTGACCCATCTTGGTGGCACCGATTGGTAAACTCGGTGGCACCGATTGGTAAACTCGGTGGCACTGATCAGTACAAAAATATGAACGTTAGGAATCTTGGTGGGATCGATTTGAACAACTCGGTGGGACCAATGTGCTAGGGCTTAGGGTAAACTTCATCTTGGTGGCACTGATTGCATCATCTCGGTGGGACCGAAGTGAATGCAATGAGCAACAGAGAATTAATCAAGCCAACTCGAGGGACCGATTGCAACAACTCGGTGAGACCGAAGTGAAAGCAATAAGCTAGAGAGCACAGGCAAGGCCATCTCGGTCAGACCGAGATCCGTATCGGTGTGACTGAACTGTTAGGGTTTCTAAGTGTCGCTATGTCAAGATGAACTCGGTGGCTCAGGATAGGAAATATCGGTGGGGCCGAGTTGGAGTTTAGGTTTTGGACATATTTGGATAGAGAAAGCGGCTGAGGGTTTTGGAGCAATATCACTAAGAATTTAAGCAAGTAGACCATCATTATGCGACACCTCATCCCCTTTTAACAGTACTGGCTTTCCTATGGACTCAATGTGATCTTGGATCACTTAAACAAAAATGTAGAGTCTTGAGCTTTTGCCAGTCCTTGTCCTTAGCATTTTGAGGGGTCGACATCTCTATGTCATGCCATGCCATACATTGAACATCCTGAAATATTTATCTTGAAAGGGTATTAGTTCGATGAGATATATGTTGTTATGAATTATCAAAACCACCCCGGGATTAGTTGCACTTTCAAACCACCATCATTGTGTTCATAATTTTAAGAAAACAATGATAGCTCACATAAGCAGTTGCCGACACATGAACAACCGCAGCCCCCATGTCGCTTGTTTCAGGCCGCACATCAACCACCAGTGCCATAGGCCTCCTCCCTGCCCCTTCTTCCCTCGCCGCCACCAATCAGCGTCGCCAGGCAAAGCCCCAGATGGTGGTTGGTGGTGGCGGGCCTCTCCCCTGTGCCCCAAGCTCTATATCGCCGCCAGCGGCCATCTCCCTTATATCTCCTCCGGCTGGCGGTCATGCCTTAGAGGGATGGAGATGTCCCGCTCCATGGAGTGGATATTATGGACGGCAATGGCGAACACATGAAGGATGTCAAAGTTGGAGAACATCATCAATACATGACCTAAATGGATTATCCATATATTGGATGGGTGCGATGCAGATGAGCCCCTACCAGTCATCATGATACTATGAAGGAATTGGTATGTTTGCAATGAGATCTACCACGAGAAGCCGACACCCCCGCCCCCCCCCCCCATGGAAGCATCATGTAAATTTCTGTCCAGCCACATCAATAGCCTACTTAAGTAACACCTCGCTACTGATTCTGACAAAGGAATAACTTTCATATCATATAGCTAGACGAGGTTGATACATCTCCAACGTATCTACAATTTATGAAGTATTCATGCTATTATTTTATCATTCTTGGGTGTTTTACAATCATTTTATAGCAACTTTATATCATTTTTTGGGACTAACCTATTGACCCAGTGCCAATTCCTGTTTTTTGCTTGTTTTTTACATCGCAGAAAATCAATATCAAAAGGAGTCCAAACACCGTGAAACTTTACGGAGATTTTTTTGGACCAGAAGGAACCTAATGGGCTAGAGCTGCACCTGGGGGTTCCCTGAGGGGGGCACAACCCACCAGGGCGCGCCAGGGCCCCACGGTGTGCCCAGGTGGATTGTGCCCACCTCGGTGGCCTCCCGCACCCCCTTCTTTGCACTATAAATTCCCAAAGATTCCGAAACCCTTGGGGGTTAACCTAGATTAGATGTTCCACCACCGAAAACCAATCTAGACCCATTCCGGCACCCTGCAGGAGGGGGAAATCATCTCCGGTGGCCATCTTCATCATCCCGGCGACCACCACGATGAGGAGAGAGTAGTCCACCCTCGGGGCTGAGGGTTTGTACCAGTAGCTATGTGTTTTATCTCTTTCTCTCTCTCGTGATCTATATCATGGGCTTTGTTAGCATAGATGGATCATATGATGTTTCTCCCCTCTATACTCTTGTTGTGATGAATTGAATCTTTACCCTTTGAAGTTTTGTCTTGTTGGATTGAATGTTCAGATTTGAGAATACATGATATATGTCTTGCGGTATGAATACTTGAGGTGACAATTGGGGTATCTTATTGATTCACTTAATATATGTTATGGCATTCAACTCGCGGATTCCCATGGTGATATTGGGGTAATCTATGCATAGGGGTTGACGCACGTTTTTATTATCTTTTCTCCGACACAAACTTCGGGGTCTCCTTGTAGTTCTTTGTGTGGATTGAGTATTAGGGATATGAATATGTTTTGGTGTTATTCTAGTACCAACTCTAGGATAGATCGAACATAAAAAACAACTTTGCGTTATTTTAGTAAGAATTCTTGAATAGATCGAACGGAAAGAATAGCTTTGAGGTAGTCCTATCTTCTGTTCTCCACTAATAGGAACTCGGGAGTGATTCTTCGTTACACTTTGAGGGATAATCATATGATCCAACTATGTTAGCATTGTTGAGATATTGCACTAGTGAAAGTACGGACCATAGGTCTTGTTTTTAAGCATTGAAACACCGTTTTGTGCCCGTTTACTATTTGCTACCTTACTGCTTTTATTTATTCAGATTATAAAAATATATTTCTACCATCAATATTACACTTTTATCACCATCTCTTCACCGAACTAGTGCACCTATACAATTTGCCATTGCATTGGGTGTTTTGGGGACACAAGATATTTCTTGTATTTGGTTGCAGGGTCGTTTGAGAGTGCACCTATACAAGTTGTTTTCTCACTAATCCGTATGAATAGGAAGTGGGTTAGACCTAAATGTGCTAGTCTTATGCTTCATGATGCTCTCTTCATGTTTCAATTCTTATCTTTTATGCGAGCATTATCGAAATCATCATGCCTAGCTTAAAGGACATAAAAGAAAAGCGCTTGTTGGGAGACAACCCAAAACTTTTACCTACTGTTTTTGTGTCTTCACATGATTATGCTACTGTAGTAACCATGTTTTATTGCTTTTGTTTGAATAAAGTGCCAAGTAAAGCCTTTAGGATCTTGTTGGGTGATAGTTGCTTTGATCTTGCTGAAAAACAGAAACTTTTGTGATCAGGAAAAGAATTCTCATTTTTAACAGAAGCGTGATAAAATGCTGATTCTTTTTGAAGAAGATTAATAGACAAATTTACAAGGTTTGCCTAATTTTTCAGAATTTTTGGAGTAGCATAAGTATTGTTTGAGTACATATTACTACAAACTGTTTTGTTTTTGACAGATTCTGTTTTCAATGCATAGTTTGCTTGTTTTCTAGTTTCTATGGATTATATTGCTCAATATAAATTGTAGAAATGATATTCTACAGTAAGCATTGTGTGAGAAAACTTATGAATCTTGTCTTTGACAGTACCAAAAGTGGAATGGTTTGCTCTTTATCATACTAACCTATCTCACAAAGTTCCGTTAAGTTTTGTGTGATTGAAGTTTTCAAGTTTTGGGTGAGATCTCGATATGAGGAGAATAAGGAGTGACAAGAACCTAAGATTGGGGATTCCCAAGGCACCCCTAAGGAAATATTCAAGGATGATCCAAGCAACTAAGCTTGGGGATGCCCCGGAAGGCATCTCCTCTTCCGTCTCCAACATTATCGGTAACCTCACTTGGAGCTATGTTTTCATTCGTCACATGATATGTGTTTTGCTTGGAGCATCAATTTATTTTGTTAGGATTTTCTTGCTGTTATTTATAATAATGTTTTTCATCTTTTATTTCAATAAAAGTGGCAATGATAGCCTTTACAATGCTTATTTTGCAAGTATACATGTTGCTGTTTGAAAACGGAAAGTTTACCGCTGTTGCAAAAATTCCCTAGAAAAGTCAGAATGTGATAAAATGTTGATTTTTTTTGCATATGTTTGCTTTTTTAATGGTTGTATTTGAGGATAGGATTATTAAATATGCAGAGGCATTTAGTATGCAATGTTGATTAATAATTTTAGTGATTTGCTACAATAGAGAATGATAAGGTTTTTGCATTGATTTATACTAACTTATCTCACGAGTCCTTGTTGAGTTATGTGTGGATGAAGCTTTTGAGATTTAGGAAAACGTGATATGATAAGAATTATGGAGACACAAAAGCTCAAGCTTGAGGATGCCCAAGGCACCCCAAGATAATATTTCAAGAAGTCTCAAGCATCTATGCTTGGGGATGCCCCAATAGGCATCCCACCTTTCTTCTCCAACAATTATCGGTTAGTATCGGTTGAGCCTAAGTTTTTTATTATTCACATGATGTGTGCTATCCTTGGATTTTCATTTTATTTTGTTTTTGCTTGTTGTTTTAATAAATTTCTTAGATCTGAAAGTTTTTAAATAAAATAGAGTCCTCCATTAATTGCCAGGGAGGCTAAGTAAGCGACATTCACATCCCGTCAATGAAGCTCTTTTCTATGTCATTTACTCTTGCGCTTCACTTATATCCTACGAGTAAATTGTTCAATAAATTGAATATCATGAACTTGAAATCATATCATGCCTAGTGGTAGCTTCACATTGGGTTTAGAAACTAAAATCTTTTGAGGCTTGACAATCACAATATTGATCATACAAGCAATTCATGAATAATTAGTATAAGGAAGAGAACTTTCACATATAAATACACTATCATGGAAATCTTTTGTGATTGTGAGCCCCCATCAAAATATTATATGCCAAAATTATTGACGTTGGACAAGGAAGACAACGTAATGGTTTATGTTTGTTCATATTCACACAGAAGTTCTATTGTCATAGATCCTTCAACGTGTGGTGCTTGCCCCTCATCTTTGCTAGCCAAAAATTCCACACCAAGTAGAGATACTACCTGTGCATCCCAAAACCCTTAAACCCAAATATTATTTTCAAGATTCCACCATACCTACCTAAGGATTGAGAAAGATCTTTCAAGTAAGTTGTCATCGGTGCAATAAGGCAATAAAATTGCTTCTAAAAGTGTAAGATTATTTAGTGTAAGAGAAAATTGAGTGTTGCACGAACTTGTGATGGCAAAGTAATAAAAGCGACGGACTGCATAATAAAGGTTTCTATCATAAGGGGCAATATAACGTGACATTCTTTTGCACTAAGGGGTTGAGCATACAAACAAATAAGCGCATGGCAACCTCTGCTTCCCTCTGCGAAGGGCCTATCTTTTACTTTTATGTATTTACTTTTATGCTAGAGTCAAAGTATTCCTATCTATTCCTTTTAATTTTATCTTTTGCTAAGCATCATGTGGTGAGGAAAGATCTAGGCACATATGTACAGTTGAATATGGGTAGCATGAGTTATTATTGTTGACATCACCCATGAGGTGAATATGTTGAGAGGCGAAATTATAAGCCCCTATCTTTCTATGTGTCCGGTTGAAACATTTTGCTCATGTGTACAAGGTGAGTGTTAGCAACCATAGAAGACTATATGATGGTTGAGTATGTGGAGCTCTTACTTAAACTCTATTGAATAAGTTTTTTTGACAGAAAGACTGTAAGGGAACCCCCTACAGTATAATTGGTGGAACAAACCCAAATTGCAAGTACCATGCCTTGAACCTGCGTGGGTGGGACGGCATCGGCCCCTTCCCACCACTAGGCTATGCCTTAGTCTGCTCCATTGAATAAGTTGAATTGCAATTGCTTGGTGACTAAGAACATAGGTTGTTGGGTTTCAAGAGAATTCATTGTTTGAACCTTAACATGTGAATTGGTTGCCACTATAACATGAGAAGTTTCATAAGAAAGAATTGTTGTTATGATGCTAGGAAAAATGATTGAAATTATCATTGATCAAACTTTTGCACTTTGCTAGCATTCACACTTCATAAAATATTTCTTTTATCATTTACCTACTCGAGGACGAGTATCACTTAAGCTTGGGGATGCTGATACGTCTCCAACGTATCTATAATTTATGAAGTATTCATGCTATTATTTTATCATTCTTGGGTGTTTTACAATCATTTATAACAACTTTATATCATTTTTTGGGACTAACATATTGATCCAGTGCCCAGTGCCAGTTGCTGTTTTTTGCTTGTTTTTTACATTGCAGAAAACAAATATCAAACGAAGTCCAAACACCGCGAAACACCCGGGGGGTGCCCCGAGGTGTGCCGAACCCATCAGGGTGCGCCAGGCCCCCCTGGCGCGCCTTGGTGGGTTGTGCCCACCTCAATGGCCTCCCGCACCCCGTTCTTTGCACTATAAATTCTCAAATATTCCGAAACCCTTGGGGTTAACCTAGATTAGAAGTTCCGCCACCGCAGGGCTCTGTAGCCACCGAAAACCAATCTAGAGCTGTTCCGGCACCCTGCCGGAGGGGGAAATCATCTTCGGTGGCCATCTTCATCATCCCGTCAACCACCACAATGAGGAGGGAGTAGTCCACCCTCGGGGCTGAGGGTTTGTACCAATAGCTTTGTGTTTTATCTCTCTCTCTCTCTCGTGATCTATATCATGGACTTTGTTAGCATAGATGGATCATATGTTGTTTCTCCCCTCTATACTTTTGTTGTGATGAATTGAAACTTTACCCTTTGAAGTTTTGTCTTGTCGGATTGAATGTTCAGATTTGAGAACACATGATATATGTCTTGTGGTATGAATACTTGAGGTGACAATTGGGGTATCTTATTGATTCACCTGATATATGTTATGGCATTCAACTCGCGGATTCCTGCGGTGATATTGGGGTAATCTATGCATAGTGGTTGATGCACGTTTTTATTATCTTTTCTCCGACGGAAACTTTGGGGCCTCCTTGTAGTTCTTTGTGTGGACTGAGTATTATGAATATGAATATGCTTTGATGTTATTCTAGTATGAACTCTAGGATAGATCGAACGAAAAAATAGCTTTGCGTTATTTTAGTACGAACTCTTGAATAGATCAAATGGAAAGGATAGCTTCTAGGTAGTCCTATCTTTTGTTCTCCTCTAATAGGAACTCGGGAGTGATTCTTCGTTACACTTTGAGGGATAATCATATGATCCAACTATGTTAGCATTGTTGAGAGATTGCACTAGTGAAAGTACGGACCCTAGGCCTTGTTTTTAAGCATTGAAACACCGTTTTTGTGCCCGTTTACTATTTGCCACCTTGCTGTTTTTATTTTTTCAGATTATAAGCATATATTTCTACCATCAATATTACACTTTTATCACCATCTCTTCGCCGAACTAGTGCACCTATACAATTTTCGATTGTATTGGGTGTGTTGGGGACGCAAGAGATTTCTTATATTTGGTTGCAGGGTCGTTTGAGAGAGACCATCTTCATCCTACACCTCTCACGAATTGATAAACCATAGGTCATCCACTTGAGGGAAAATTGCTACTGTCCTACAAAACTCCGCGCTTGGAGGCCCAACACGTGTCTACAAGAATAAAGTTGCATAGTAGACATCAGAGGTCTCATGGAATGCCACATGCACTAAGGGCATCCTGCACAAGGCCACCGGAAAGTTGGAGCGAGCCAAAGCTTGGATGGGTGAAGTTTAATATTGATGGATCCTGGTGGGAGGACGATGGCCCAAGCAGTGCCGGAATGATATTACGCGGCCACAATGGGGGTGAGAGTGAAGTATGATCTAAACTCAGGTTGTAGAGCTGGTCGAAAACAAACCCTCGCCTCTGAATCCCTGAAGTTAGTACCATGTACTCTTCGATCCCGGTCGTTCTGAACCTTTATGTCCTTTTAGGGGTGGATTTGGTGATGTGGTAGAGAGAGGACGGGTTTTGCTAACTAGACTTAGCTACTTTGCATAGGAATCTACTAGGAGCAACAAAGAACGCACCACACGTATGCGTCGCGCATGTCCCCGAGCCTGTCGCGTCATTCATGGTGAGCTTCCCGGTCTTTCTGCTCTAGTGGTAGTCCCTGACATCTATGTGCTTGGTGCTTATACCCAAGCTCATCGCGTGTATCCTACTTGCTCGCCTGCGGCGCGTCTAGGCACATCTTGGTCCACGTGCTCGCGCTCCCGTCTGGTGATCTATCCCATGGCGCGGCCCCGTTGCCTGTATCACTTCACGTACTGTGTTTTTTTCGCGACCACGCAAAGCTTGCATATCATTTCATTGATAGAAGAAGTTAACAGTGAATACAAGCGGTGGTACAACATATGACACGAACGCATAGGCGTATACATGGTGCACGGAGCAGGACACATGGGATGCTCAACCTAGATAGAGACACAACACAACTAAACTCATTGCCCTGGAGGCAACCCAAACCAAACCAACATGGCGACCAACATATCTAAATCCACTGCCGAGGACACCATGAACAAGCAAGGCAGCGCCTTCATGAATGAGAACGACACCGAGACGCCGTTGCCGCCCGATCCGATTAACCAGATCTAGGGTTTCCCTTGATGATCGAAGAGGGCCATAGACGATGGCCATGGTAGCGCCTCCAAGAAGGGGACGACACCCGCATGCGTCGCCACTGCCAGCATCGAAAGGTCGAGCAAGGATTTCTCCTTGGCTAGAGTCTGAGAAATCCCAAGCTGTCGGAGCAAAATTCAGAGAAGGGAAAGGCAAGTCGTCAGTTCAGACTACCACCGCAGGAAGAGGAGCTATGACTACTGCCAAAGGAGGCATCAAACTTTGCGGATGTGTGAGCTACATATCAGGCGGAATGGGGGATGGGGTATGAAGGTGGGCGAGGTTGGATGGTTGGGTGGAAGGAGAGGTGGCATAGTAGAGGCGAAGTTTTCCGAAGACCCGTACAAGTAAGGATCTAGAGAGGATCCCGGATCCAGGACGCCGACGTGCCAAAGGAGCTGGAAGAAGAAGCGGCTCTAACGACGCACCGAAGCCGGAGTCATGCCGGGATGGATGCCGACCAACAAAGGACAACTACATGGAGTGGTTGCGGAGGTACCAAGATGATGCCAAGCCGAAGAAGCTAGACGGGACGCACCTCACGCGGGAGGGCCAGATCTAGAACCACGCCGGATGACCATGGACATGGACAGGGGAGGAGCATGCAAGTCCAAGAACGGCAAGGCCAAAGCCGCACCTATAGGGTGGGGTACACTCGAGAGGAATGCACGCTAGCCACACTCCCGGATAGGCGCGCTGTTGGGGCATCCATCACCGGGAAACCAAGCCATCGGGTCTGGTAGCTCAGGGAGGGGGGAGGGGCGGATGCCGCAATGCTGATGGAGGGGAGGGGGATGATACATCTCCAACGTATCTTTTTATTGTTCCATGCTATTATATTATCTATTTTGGATGTTTTATATGCATTAATATGCTATTTTATATTATTTTTGGGACTAACTTATTAACCCAGAGCCCAATGCCAGTTTCGTTTTTTTCCTTGTTTTTGAGTTTCATAGAGAAGGAATATCAAACAGAGTCCAAACGGAATAAAACTTTGCGATGATTTTTCTTGGACCAGAAGACACCCGAAGGACTTGGAGTCCAAGCCAGAAGAGCCACGAGGCGGTGTCAAGGGTGGAGGGCGCACTCTAGGGGGGGCACGCCCCCCTACTTTGTGCCCCCCTCGGGGATCCCCTGGCCTACCTCTTCGTCCTATAAATTCACATATATTCCAGAACCCTCGGAGAGATCCACAAAAACACTTCTCCACTGCCGCAACCTTCTGTACCCGTGAGATCCCATATTGGGGCCTTTTCCGGTGATCTTCCGGAGGGGGATTCGATCACAGAGGGCTTCTACATAAACCCTATTGCCCTCCCGATGAAGTGTGAGTAGCTTACCTCAGACCTACCGGTCCATATCTAGTATCTAGATGGCTTCTTCTCTCTCTTTTGTTCTCAATACGATGTTCTCCTCGATGTTCTTGGAGATCTACTCGATGTAATCTTCTTTTGCGGTGTGTTTGTCGAGATCCGATGAATTGTGGATTTATGATCAGATTATCTATGAATATTAGTTGAATCTTCTCTGAATTCTTATATGCTTGATTTGATATCTTTGTGTTTCTCTTCGAATTATCGGTTTGGTCCGGCCAGCTAGATTGGTATTTCTTGCAATGGGAGAGGTGCTCAGTTTTGCGTTCAATCTTGCATGATTTCACCTAGTGACAAAGTAGAGGTAGCGAGACACGTATTGTATTGTTGCCATCAAGGATAAAAAGATGGGATTTTCATCATATTGCTTGAGTTTATCCCTCTACATCATGTCATCTTACTGAAGGCGTTACTCCGTTCTTTATGAACTTAATACTCTAGGTGCATGCTGGATAGCGGTCGATGTGTGGAGTAATATAGTAGATGTAGGCAGGAGTCGGTCTACTTGACACAGACGTGATGCCTATATGCATAATCATTGCCTTGGATATTGTCATAACTTTGCGCTTTTCTATCAATTGCTCGACAGTAATTTGTTCACCCACCGTATTATTTACGTTCATGAGAGAAGCCTCTAGTGAAACCTATGGCCCCCGGGTTATTTTCTATCATAATTGTTTCTGATCTACTATTTCGCAATCTTTTATTTTCAGATATATAAACCAAAAAACCAAAAAATATTTAGTTATCTTTTATTTAGTTTTATCTATCTCTATTAGATCTCACCTTTGCAATTGACCGTGAAGGGATTGACAACCCCTTTATCGCATTGGGTGCAAGTGTTTGATTGTTTGTGCAGGTGCATAGATTGGGGACTTGCTTGTACCTCCTAATGGATTGATACCTTGGTTCTCTAACTGAGGAAAATACTTATCTCTACTTTGCTGCATCACCCTTTCCTCTTCAAGGGAAAAACCAACGCAAGCTCAAGAAGTAGCAGGGAGAATTTCTGGCGCCGTTGCCGGGGAGGTCTACATCAAGCCTACCAAGTACCCATCATAAACTCTTATCTCTTGCATTACATTATTTGCCATTTGCCTCTCGTTTTCCTCTCCCCCACTTCTGAAATGATTTTCAGAAAAACACAAAAATATTTTCCTTTTTATTCGCCCTTCTTCCATTCATATTTTCATTTGCTTTTTGGTTGCTCGTGTGTTAGATCGCTCGTCTTGACTTCATGGCTAGTCCTTCCATCATTGTTAGCACTCCCGAGAACGAGGTCCTTAATTTCAAGCAAAGGGAGGGAGAAAATTTAAAGGATGCTTGGTATAGAATTTGCAATGCTCAGAATAGAATCTACTCGAAAGCAATCTACTACCGTTATCCTTCGCAATTTTTATGTGGGCATTACTCCTTGGAATAGATACGTTTTAGATACCATTACCGGAGGAAATTTCTTGGAGAGCCATACTTTTGATGCTTATAATTCAATGATAGATTTGTTAGGCCCACCACCTTTTATGGTTAATGAAACTGTTTTAACCTTGGAACATGTGATGCAAAGGCTTGATATTATTGAGAATAAAATTGCTACCGTAGAGCTGATTGAAAACTTGGATAAAAAGATTCATAATCATGTTACTCAATATGGATCTAAGGTAGGAGTTACGTTAAAGAATCTTAGGGAAAAGGAACCCATAGTTAATGAAAAGATAGATCAAGATTCTACTAGAATTGGCAAACTAGAAGATATTATTACCAACTTGGGTTCCGCCTTTTCCTCTGTTAAAACTACTAAAAAATCCACCTACTAAGGCTACAAAGTTTATTTACGTTCCTAAGAATAAGGGTGAATCTTCTAGTAAAGGAAACGAAGATCTCAAAATGATAAGTGTTCACCCTAACATTTTCGATATTATTAAGGAACAAATTGCCACGAGCGAATTTCTTGATTTCTTGACTAGGAGTTTGAACATGGATAAAACCAAACAATCTCCTAAGGATTATAAGTGTGTAATCCAAGAGTTGCATACCAAAGATGACAAATACCTAGATCTATGGCATTATGCCTAGCTAGGGGCGTTAAACAACAATGCTTGTTGGGAGGCAACCCAATTTTATTTTTGTTCTTGTTTTTTTTGTTTTGTGTTTCAATAAATTTTTCACCTTGCCTCTGGTTACATGTATTTTATGTTTTTAATTAGTGTTTGTGCCTGTAAGACCTTTGGGATGGCTTACAGTGATAGTTGATTTGATCTTGCTGAAAAACAGAAACTTTTGCACCTAGTAAAATAATTTTCGTTTTTAACAGAAGCGCGATAAAATACTGATTCTTTTTGCAGAAGATTTATATACAAATTTCCTATTTTTTCCTTATTTTTTCAGAATTTTTGGAGTTACAAAAGTATTCGAGATTTATAAATTCCTACAAACTGTTCTGTTTTTGACAGCCTCTGTTTTCTGTGTGTTGTTTGCTTATTTTGATGAATCTATGGGTAGTATCTGGGGGTATGTGATGCGGCTTGAAGCTATGTCGGTATTTCTCCAAAGAGGAAGGGATGATGCAGCACATCAACGGTAGGTATTTCCCTCGATGATGAGACCAAGGTTATCAAACTAGCAGGAGAAGCAAGCAACAATACATAAACGACACCTGCGCACAAATAACAAATACTCGCAACCTGATGTGTAAAAGGGTTGTCAATCCCTTCCAGGTAGCGGTGCCACAAATTGGCAAACGGACGTGAATAAATTGTAGTAGATTGATAGATCGAATGCCAAATAAAATAAATAAGAATAAATTGCAGCAAGGTATTTTTGTATTTTTGGTTTAATAGATCTGAAAATAAAAGGCACATAAAATAGATCGCAAAGGCAAATAATATGAGAAAGAGACCAGGGGGCCGTAGGTTTCACTAGTGGCTTCTCTCGAGAAAAATAGAAAACGGTGGGTAAATAAATTACTGTTGGGCAATTGATAGAACTTCAAATAATCATGATGATATCCACGCAATGATCATTACATAGGCATCACGTCCAAGATTAGTAGACCGACTCCTGCCTGCATCTACTACTATTACTCCACACATCGACCGCTATCCAGCATGCATCTAGTGTATTAAGTTCAGGGAGAAATAGAGTAATTCAATAAGAACGATGGCATGATGTAGACAAGATCTATTTATGTAGAAATAGACCCCATTGTTTTATCCTTAGTAGCAACGATACATACGTGTTGGTTCCCCCTTTTTCACTGGGATCAAGCACCGTAAGATCGAACCCACTACAAAGCATCTCTTCCCATTGCAAGATAAATAGATCAAGTTGGCCAAACAAAACCCAAATATGGGAGAAGAAATACAAGGCTATAGGCAATCATGCATATAAGAGATCAAAGAAACTCAAATAACTTTCATGGATAAAAAGAGATAGATATGATCATAAACTCAAAGTTCATCCGATCCCAACAAACACACCGCAAAAATAGTTACATCATATGGATCTCCAAGAGACCATTGTATTGAGAATCAACGAGAGAGAGAGGAAACCATCTAGCAACTAACTAAGGACCCGAAGGTCTACAAAGAACTACTCACGCATCATCAGAGAGGCACCAATGGAAGTGGTGAACCCCTCCGTGATGGTGTGTAGATTGGATCTGATGTTCTAGACTCTGCGGCGGCTGGAATTGATTTTCGTTGATTCCCCTAGGGTTTCTGGAATATTGTGGTATTTATAGAGCAAAGAGGCGGTCCGGGGGGCACCCGAGGTGGGCACAACCCACCAGGACATGCCTGCCCCCCAGGCGCGCCCTGGTGGTTGGGCTCCCCTCGGAGCACCCCCAGGTGCTTTTCTGGCCCATTGGGTGTCTTCTGGTCAAAAAGAAATTCACAAAAAGTTTCGCTGTGTTTGGACTCCGTCTGATATTGATTACCTGCAATGTAAAAAACATGCAAAAAACTGCAACTCGCACTTGACACTATGTCAATAGGTTAGTACCAAAAAATGATATAAAATGATTATAAAACTTCCAATAATGATAATATAACAGCATGGAACAATCAATAATTATAGATACATTGGAGACGTATCACCATCCCCAAGCTTAATTCCTGCTCGTCCTCGAGTAGGTAAATCATAAAAACATAATTTTTGATGTGGAATGTTGTCTAACATGTCATCTCATATTCTTTTGTTTATAGCATGGACATTTGAACTTTAATATTGTTCAAGGCAATAGTCTAGTTTTGACATCACAACTTAAATACTCAAGCATACCAACAAGCAACCATGTCTTTCAAAATATCAACGCTAAAATAAGTTATCCCTAGCCCATCATGCTCAATCATTGATCCATGCATGAAACACACTCGCATATTAACTACACCCAATGCTCAAGTATGATCATAGTGCTCCCTAGTTGGTGCTTTTATAAGAGAATATGGAGACTCAAATTCAATATAAAAATTGTCTAAAGTAAAAGAAAGGCCCTTCGCGGAGGGAAGTAGGGATTTGTAGAGGTGCTAGAGCTCAAAGCGAAAATTGAGAGATAAAACCATTTTGAGAGGCATACTTTGCCCACCAATGAAAATGACTTAGAGTTCCAACACTTTCCATGCTAGATATATCATAGGCAGTTCCCAAACAGAAATTAAAGTTTATTCCTTTTTCCACCATACTTTCACTTTTCATGGCTAACCGTATCCATGGGTGCCTTCCATACCAACACTTTCCAAGGAATTTATTATTTGACAAGATAAAGTAAATTCATTTTTCATTTCCGGACTGGGCATCCCTAATACCTTTGCCTTACTCTCGTGCAATGACAAGTGAATAAACACTCATCGTGAGAATAGCACATCTAGCATGGAAAATATTATCCACCCCTAACCGCCTCGTGAGTGGTACGAGCAAACGAAAGAGAAATTTATTTTGAATATTAGAGATGGCACATGCAAATTTTCTTAGAACGGCAAAAGAATACCGCATATAGGTAGGTATAGTGGACTCATGTGGAAAAACTGGTTTAAAGGATTTTGGATACAGAAGTAGTGATCATATTTAGTGTAAAATGAAGGCTAGAAAAAGATTGAGAAGCGACCAACCAAGAAACGAATAATCTCATAAGCGAGCATTAAGCATAATTAACATCAAATAATGCACCACAAGTAGGATGTAATTTCATTGCAAAACTATTGACTTTTGTGGTTGCACAGGGAATTACAAACCTTACACCAATATTCTTACTGAAGCACAATTACTCATCAACATGACTCACATATCACATCATCATATCTCAAAACTATTATTAATATTCAATGTTTATCTTGTCCAATGATCTTCATGAAAGTTTTTATTATATCCTTCTTGGATATCTATCACTTTGGGACTAATTTTAATGTGTTGCTTTTGACAAGCTCAAACAAATATAAGTGAAGATCATGAGCATAATATTTCTTTTTATCAAATTAATTTAAGTGAAGCAAGAGAGAATTTCTTGAAAATTTTGCTAACTCTCAAATAAATCTAAGTGAATCAAGAGAGCATTTCTTCAAAAATACTAAAGCACACCATGCTCAAGAAGATATAAGTGAAGCACTAGAGCAAGTCCATAGCTCATAAAAATTTAAGTGAAGCATAGAGAGCAATTCTAACAAGTCATGACATAATTTTGGCTCTCTCAAATAGGTGTATCCAACAAGGAATCAAGACTAAAAACACAAAGCAAAACAAGTAAAGACTCATATCATACAAGACGCTCCAAGCAAAACACATAGTATGTGACGAATAAAAATATAGCTTCGAGTAAAATACCGATGGTCGTTAGAAGAAAGAGGGGATGCCACTCGGGGCATCCCCAAGCTTAGTTGCTTGCTTCTCTTTGGATAATAGCTTGGGATGCCGGGGCCTCCCCAAGATTAGGATCTTCTTACTCCTTATTCCTTCATCCATCATAAGATAACCCAAAACTTTAAAACTTCAATCACACAGAACTCAACAAAACCGTTCATGAGATCCGTTAGTATAAGAAAACAAATCACTACTATAAGTGATGTAGCAAACCAACTCATATTTTATTCTTGCATTATATCTACTATATTCCAACTTTTATATGGCAAAAACTCATCAAATAAAACCATAGAATCATCAAAACAAGCATATAACGCAAAGAAAACAAAATCTGTGAAAAACATAACAGTCTGTAGCGATCTGGATATTTCGAATACTTCTGTAACTCCAAAAACTCTGAAACATTAGGACGACCTAGGCAATTTGTATATTAATCTTCTGAAAAAAAGAATTAGTATTTTATCAGTCTCTGGTTGGAAATGATAGTTGTTTTTGTGAGCGCATAAGTTTCTGTTTTTCAGCAAGATCAAACAACTATCACCCAAGAAGATCCTAAAGGCTTTACTTGGCACAAACACTAATTAAAACACAAAAAACACAATCATAACATTAGCATAATTGTGCTAACACTCAAAAACTAAAAGAAAAAAATCAAAAATAAATTTTATTCATTGGGTTGCCTCCCAATCAAGCGCTATCATTTACGCCCCTAGCTAGGCATAAAGCAAAGATCTAAGTTTTGTCATCTTTGTTTCGAGATCCATAAGATGCCCTCATGATTGATTCATGTGGTGGCCTAATTCTTGTTCTAGGGAAGTGTTCCATACCCTTCCTTAGTGGAAATTGAAACTTAATATTGCCTTCTTTCATATCAATCATGGCACCGATAGTGCGTAAAAATGGTCTACCAAGAATAATTGGACAATACAGATTGCAATCAATATCAAGTACAATAAAATCTGTTGGCACATAATTCCTATTTGCAATAATAAGAACATCATTGATTCTTCCCATAGGCTTTTTAATAGTAGAATTTGCCAAGTGCAAATTTAAAGAACATTCTTCAATATCGGTAAGACCAAGCACATCACATAAAGATTTTGGAATTGTAGAAACACTAGAACCCAAGTCACACAAAGCAAAACACTCATAATATTTAACCTTGACTTTGATAGTAGGTTCCCATTCATCATGCAATTTTCTAGGAATTGAAACTTCTAATTCCAACTTTTCTTCTGAAGCTTTCATCATAGCATCAACAATATGTTTAGTAAAAGCTTTATTTTGTTCATAAGCATGGGGTGAATTTACCATGGATTGCAACAAAGAACTACAATCAATCAAAGAGAAACTATCATAATTAAAGTCTTTGTAATCAAAAAGAGTGGGCACATCACTAGTTAAAGTTTTGACCTCTTCAAACCTACTTTTATCATTTTTCTCAACAAGATTTTCACCCTCCGAATTATCGGGCCGCCTTCTAGCTAAAGTTGACTCTTCTCCAGTCCTTTTTTCATCAATCTTAACTTTACTAGACAAGGAAACAATAGAAGAAACACCAATCATTTTAAGATCTTCATTTTTATCTTCTAGCAAGATTGGTTTAGCAGCCATTTGATTTACTATGGTAGCTTGTGCATCGAATATTTTTCCTAGCAAACTTTCAGCAAAAGCATACTTAGATTGGAGATTACAAACTTCTCTACTAATATCATCAAGTTGTTTTGTTATAGCATCTAGCACAACGGAGTGCTCTTTGAGTTCTTCGATAAAATACTTATTATGCTCAAATTGCGTAGTCATATATTCCTTAGTACTTTTCTCAATTTCAAGAAAAATATTAGGGTAAGGAACATCACAATATTTTCAGAAACATCAATTGTTGAAAATCCTCAAGTGAAGAATATGGCTGATGGTAAAAGACCCCAGAAGGGAGGAAAGAGGCCGGAGACAAATACAACTTTTGAAATCCCTAAATACATCTATGATGAGTATTGCACTCCCGATGAAGCCAAGCATGGCAAGGAGAACAGAAATCAGTGCAAAGTGTGCATTGAGATGATTGAGAGGAGATGTGCAAGAGAATGGAGGGAGTATCGATATGTTACTCAAAAGTACATGAAGAAATTCGCTGTACACCCTCCATGCGCAAGACCTCCATTGGCTCCAGGACAAAAAGCTGATCCCTCAAGCATCAAGCGTGGTGAGGAATTTCCCAAGGAATTGGACACGCGCCATGCCAAATTGCCAAAGATGGCAAATGAAGCAATGAAGAAATTCAATGAATATTCTACTGCTGCTGCTGAGGCCTCTACGAGCAAGCCCAAGAAGGCCATGCTGAAGAAATCTACTGTGAAGCCAAGTTCCTCAATGGCTATGCCCTCACGGCCAAGTTCTTCAAAGTTCTCACGACCGATTCCTCAGGCAACTTCTTCTAGGGCATCTCCAATTCCCTCAGTTGCCACAAAATCTTCAACAACTACTGCAAAGTCCTCAACACCTGTGCATCTTTCCACGTGCCAACAGACTATAGGAGTTTCTATTGCTTCAGGAGCCTCTGCAAGTTCCTCAGCTCCACCACAGCCCTCAGCTGGTCCTACTCTGCTGAAGAAAAAGGCCACAGCTGAGCGTGGCTCGAGGCCAAGTCCTCATAAGAAGCAAGTCGCCTTTCATGTTCCGTCGAGTGACAGTGAAGCTGATGATGAAGAACTTGTCGACATCATCAAAGACATGCAAGAAAGGGCCGCTAGAGCCAAAGGCAGTGATGTGCCTCTCATGCTGGATCCAAAGAAGATCCTTGATTTTGTTGATATATGGCACAGGAATCCCAATACCCCTCTGTCTGACTTTAACCTCACTTCTGGCCAAAGTCACATGTTGACGGCCTTCATAACTAAAGAAAAATGGAAGTTTGAGAAGGGGAGGCAAGTCAAGAAAGCTCAATACAAAAAGGAGCGCTTTCTGAAGAAAAATGTTCTAAACTTATCTCCTGATGAACTTGTTGCTCTTCAAATGGAAATCAAAGGACTTAGTGATGAATTTGACAGATATTATGCTGATTGGCTAGGTGCCAAAGTCAGATTTGTCAAGCTGACCAAGACCCTCAAGCCAAACATTGCAGCTCCATCGCAACGTGAAATTCCTCAAGGTAAGACATCTGCTCAGCCTACTGAAGAGAATGTGTAACATCCCAAAATTCTAAATTTTGGAATGTTATATTAAATAAATAATTGTGATTGTTGTGTGGTTGATTGAGCGAAATTGAGTGGAAATAGAAACTTTTTTGAAAGTTGAATGAGAGGGAATAAAAGGACTTTCCCAAAACTTTTCATTTTGAGACTTTATGCCACTCAAGGATTTTCATGAGAGAAGATAATAGGACTTCTTTAAAATATATGAAATAGAGTGGGAAGTGATGAGGAGCACTTTTGAATTTCATTTGGTCCACTTTTGGAAAGTTTTTCGTTTTGAGTTTCAAAAACATTTCCATTCATTCAAATAAAATAAAGAGAGAAGGAAATAAGACTCCTTCAAATATCAGAAAGAAAATATGGAAATGGATTATGAAACCAATAGAAGTTATTTTAACAATATTTGAAATCATTTGCTTCTCATGATTTATTGCATTTTGGAGTTTTCTGGGATATTCAAATATTATTTTCCACTCAAGAGAAATAAAGGAGAGAGGATAGAATGACTTCCTCAAACAAAATGGAGCTGGAGAATTCATTATAATATTATTTGGTTTTTTGGAGTTTATTTGGTATTTATTTTCTTGGCAAAAAGTGCATTTACTGCATTAGATAAAAAAATCCAAAATTATATGTGCTGGGATTAATGTTCATTATTCTATATATTATCAATAGTGATTTTAGGAATTACTATGGAATTTTTATGAATTCGTTGGAGTTATTTTTGACCTCACCACGTTTTCTGTAACAAAAAAAACAAAACAAAAAACAAACACGCACGCACACCGCACTACCTGGACCGAGGCCACTTCGGCCCAGGGGCGCACCGACCGGCCCAGCCACAGGCCAGCTAGGCCAAGGCCCAGCTGTAGCGCTAGGGCAGCCAGCGGCAAGCGCCCTAGGGCCGCACGCACGAGCCGCCAACTCCTCCCTTCGCTCGCTACCTGCTGCTGCCGCTGACGCATGGGGCCCGCCCATCATCCCTAACCTCCCGCAGACCCCGCTGGATGAGCACACGCACGCCCGAACCTGCCGGCCGAAGCTCTAGGGATAGAGCTTATCCCTCGCTCCCCGAGCTCCTGACCGCTCCTATAAAACCCCCAAGACCCCCTCTCTCCGTTCTGCCAATTCGCTCGTCCTCTCGCACATCACAGGCGCCGCCTTCGTCAGTTGGATCTCGCCGGCCAGAGCTCCGTTCGCCGGAGGAGCTCAACGACCGTAAGCCACCCCGAGGCCTCAAACTTCGTCAAACTACTCCCCATGTTCTTCCGCACCTAGTTGACATCTCATTTTGCCCCTAGGTTCGCCAGAGACGCTGTCCCCACGACCTGTGTCCTCGCCGGAGCACGGAGACGCCGCACTTCGCTCTGCCCGTCCGGGTCACCCCGATGCACGCCGTCGCCACCACCGGACTGCCCACGTCATGCCCGTCTCGTTCTTCTCCTCCCCCGCCGCCGAGGAGCATCGCCGCCATCGCCCGTCCGCCGCCTGACCCTAGCGCCGCCGCCCCTGTTCGCCGTCCTCGCTCACTGTAAGCTGCCCACTTCTTCCTGTTCATTTAGTTTTTTTGTATTAGCTCGGTTTTGTTTTAGTTCGGTTAACCACAGTTTTAAATAAACCGTGCGGTTTAGTTAAAAAAACCCGGTCTCCGGTTTTCATTTTTTTGCCGCGGTAGCTATTTTGCTTAGGTAGCGGCCGTTCACCGAATAGCTTCCGCAGCGGATGCTGCTCGGCTAGTAGGAAGCCGCCACGTGGCTAGGGACCTGGTCACGAATAAAATTTTCACAGTCAAGTCCCTGTAAATTTCAGTTTAGCCCCTAAACTTCAAATGGTTGTATCTTTTTAACTGTAACTCCAAATTCGACGAAACCATCGGCAAAATGTTCGTCTCGAATAGCTTTATCCAGAAAACCAACTTTGGAAACTTTTGGCCAAATTCCAATTTGAACATTATTCAGATTTGAATTCAAACTTCAATTGACCATATCTCCTAAACCGTAGCTTCGATTGATGTGATTCTTTTTGCACCGTGTCACCGTTGCCAAACCCTAT
Source organism: Triticum dicoccoides (assembly GCF_002162155.2). Lineage (NCBI taxonomy): Eukaryota > Viridiplantae > Streptophyta > Magnoliopsida > Poales > Poaceae > Triticum > Triticum dicoccoides. The sequence continues at coordinate 450,769,033 of NC_041392.1, read as the reverse complement.
CACTTGGACCTATCTCACGATATTTTTTTCACACATTAGGATCTGTCCATAGTAGTTTTACTCGTATGCCTAGTAGGCACTGTGGTCCACGTCACAATTTTTGGCACCCATGCCCTATGTTGTTTTGCACTTAGTATTTATTTTTGATAGTTAAGTCTGTTGTGTGTTCCTTTGGATTTTTCGAGTCTTTTCATGTTGCATGTTATTTGGTTCTCTGAAATGATTGCTTATGTGAATGCAATGTTTGACTTTATAGATTTTCATCGGAGAGTGACGAATAGTTCTATTGAGTAAATTTCTGAGAGTGATATAATCTTCATCAACTGTTACCAGGCAAGTTCACATTTGACCATTCTTCCAATCACCTATGTTTTATATTATGCACTTAGTCCTTTTGTGGTAGGATTGCATGGTAGGATTTATTGTTGCCAGATGGCTATGCCGTTACCTAGTAGTTCATTTGAGGTAGATCTGATCTATATAACCTTGTCACCACCGTGTAAGTTTATTTCCGCCTTGCAAATGAAGACGTGGAATTGGGAAGTGTTCATGGTTAGACATGAGTGACAAAGTAGTAATTAGGACCAAGACTTGTAAATGAACTACCTGGGCGGAGGTTTGGTTTGAATGGTGGCGAAGTACAGTGGGAGCATGCATGGGAAATCCATGGTGGTGCACCACTAGTGGTCTTTCCGCCCAGGCTCAAAGAGATCAATCGTATTCTCATGTCTAGAAGCTTACGTGTGCAACCACAAGCCAATATGGGCTCTGGGTTAGTTGAGTAGTTAGTGTGACCCCTTCCGGGATGGGCTAGCAGATGTAGAATGATGTAGGTGTACCGGCCTATCCGTGGGTTAAGGGGGAACATTTTCGAAAGACTATGTCTCGGTCATCCTGTTCTCAAACGCCAGGCAGTGCGAGAACTTCAAGGGAGGTGATCGAGTCTTGTGGGGAAAAGTGCTCAAACCTCTGCAGAGTGTTAAGACCTAATCGATTAGCCGTGTCCCCGGTTACGGACAACTTGAGCATCTAGTAGTGGAAATGCTGGGAGATCTCATCACTCTTAATTTAAACAGTTGGGTTTAAATGAAACTTTGGGAATGGATTGAGTTGGGGTTACCAATCCTATGCTATACAGTAGTGGTAGAATGATATCTTTTATTCTAGGGAAAAACTAGCTTTATGAAAAAACTAAACTTAGAGCTTTCCACCAGCCAAATTGCATGTACAAATAGGTTCATTATTCTTATGATGTGACTTGCCAGTACATTCAATGTACTGACCTACAGGGCTGCAACGTCTTATGTTGCAGGAATTTTCTACGACGTGTAAGAGTTACGTTGTAGGGTTACGGTCTACACTCAACTTGCCGTTGGTGTTGATGGGACTCCACACCCGTTCGATTGTTTCCGCTGAGACTTATGAGGTATGTGTCAGTTTTACGTTATTTATACATGTGATTGCACTTTGATATATACATTGATGTACTATGTGTGCCAGCATACCGATCCAGGGATGGCACAGATACACAGAGGCTTGGCAGTTTGAGGTCGGGTCGCTACAGATATGGTCTCAGAGCACATGTTGACTGTAGGACGTGACCCTAGAAACTGGAAAGCCCTTAGTGTTGGGGAACGTAGTAATTTCAAAAAAATTCCTACGCACACGCAAGATCATGGTGATGATATAGCAACGAGGGGAGAGTGTTGTCTACGTACCCTCGTAGACCGAAGCGGAAGCGTTGACGCAACATAGAGGAAGTAGTCGTACGTCCTCCGGTTCAACCGATCCAAGTACCGTTACTCCGGCACCTCTGAGTTCTTGACACGCGTACAGCTCGATGACGCACCCTCGATCTCCGATCCAGCAGAGGCGCCGAGGGGGAGTTCCGTCAGCACGACGGCGTGGTGACGATCTTGATGTTCTCCTGTTGCAGGGCTTCGCCTAAGCACCGCTACAATATGACCGAGGTGTAATATCGTGGAGGGGGGCACCGCACACGGCTAAGGAACGATCAATGATCAACTTGTGTGTTCTAGGGTGCCCCCCTACCCCCGTATATAAAGGAGGGAGGGAGGAGGTGGCCGGCCCTAGGGAGGGCGCGCCATGAGGAGGGGGAAACCTACTCCAAGTAGGTTTCCCTCTCTTTTCCTTATCTTATTTGGAGGGGGAAGGAAAGAGTACTAGTATTAGGAAGTAGTACTAGTAGTAGTAATAGGAAGAGGGGGAAGGAGAAAGGAAAGGGGGGGGGGGGCGGCCCCCTTCCCCAATTCGGATTGGGCTTGGGGGGGGCGCGCCCCTTCCCTTGCTCCTTCTCTCTTCCTCCTACATGGGCCCAATAAGGCCCATATACCTCCCGGGGGGTTCCGGTAACCTTCCGGGGCTCCAAACTTCTCCGGAACCTTTCCGGTGTCCAAATATATCCGTCCAATATATCAATCTTTATGTCTTGACCATTTCGAGACTCCTCGTCATGTCCGTAATCATATCCGGGACTCCGAACAACCTTCGGTACATCAAAATACATAAACTCATAATATAACTGTCATCGAAACCTTAAGCGTGCAGACCCTACGGTTCGAGAATGATGTAGACATGACTGAGACACATCTCTGGTCAATAACCAATAGCGGGACCTGGATGCCCATATTGGTTCCTACATATTCTACGAAGATCTTTATCGGTCAAACTGCATAACAACATACGTTGTTCCCTTTGTCATCGGTATGTTACTTGTCCGAGATTCGATCGTCGGTATCCAATACCTAGTTCAATCTCGTTATCGACAAGTCTCTTTACTTATTCTGTAATACTTCATCTTATAACTAACTCATTAGTTACATGCTTGCAAGGCTTAGGTGATGAGCATTGCCGAGAGGGCCCAGAGATACCTCTCCGACAATCGGAGTGACAAAACCTAATCTCGAATTATGCTAACTCAACATGTACCTTCGGAGACACCTGTAGTACTCCTTTATAATCACCCAGTTACGTTGTGATGTTTGGTAGTACCCATAGTGTTCCTCCGGTAAACGGGAGTTACACAATTCTCATAGTTACAGGAACATGTATAAGTCATGAAGGAAGCAATAGCAGAATACTAAACGATCAAGTGCTAAGCTAACGGGATGGGTCATGTCAATCACCTCATTCTCCTAATGATGTGATCCCATTAATCAAATGACAACACATGTCAATGGTTAGGAAACATAACCATCTTTGATTAATGAGCTAGTCAAGTAGAGGCATACTAGTGACTATATGTTTGTCTATGTATTCACACATGTATCATGTTTCCGGTTAATACAATTCTAGCATGAATAATAAACATTTATCATGATATGAGGAAATAAATAATAACTTTATTATTGCCTCTAGGGCATATTTCCTTCAGTCTCCCACTTGCACTAGAGTCAATAATCTAGATTACATAGTAATGATTCTAACACCCATGGAGTCTTGGTGCTGATCATGTTTTGCTCGTGAGAGAGGCTTAGTCAACGGGTCTGCAACATTCAGATCCGTATGTATCTTGCAAATCTCTATGTCTCCCACTTGGACTTGGTCCCGAATGGAATTGAAACGTCTCTTGATGTGCTTGGTCCTCTTGTGAAATCTGGATTCCTTTGCCAAGGCAATTGCACCAGTATTGTCACAGAAGATCTTCATTGGTCCCGATGCACTAGGTATGACACCTAGATCGGAAATGAACTCCTTCATCCAGACTCCTTCATTTTCTGCTTCAGAAGCAGCTATGTACTCCGCTTCACATGTAGATCCCGCCACGACGCTTTGTTTAGAACTGCACCAACTTACAGCTCCACCGTTTAATAAAAACACGTATCCGGTCTGCGATTTAGAATCGTCCGGATCAGTGTCAAAGCTTGCATCGACGTAACCATTTACGACTAGCTCTTTGTCACCTCCATATACGAGAAACATATCCTTAGTCCTTTTCAGGTATTTCAGGATGTTCTTGACCGCTGTCCAGTGATCCACTCCTGGATTACTTTGGTACCTACCTGCCAAGCTTATTGCTAAGCATACGTCAGGTCTGGTACACAGCATTGCATACATGATAGAGCCTATGGCTGAAGCATAGGGAACATCTTTCATTTTCTCTCTATCTTCTGCTGTGGTCGGGCATTGAGTTTGACTCAACTTCACACCTTGTAGCACAGGCAAGAATCCTTTCTTTGCCTGATCCATTTTGAACTTTTTCAAATTTTTGTCAAGGTATGTACTTTGTGAAAGTCCTATTAAGCGTCTTGATCTATCTCTATAGATCTTGATGCCCAATATGTAAGCAGCTTCACCGAGGTCTTTCATAGAAAAACTTTTATTCAAGTATCCCTTTATGCTATCCAGAAATTCTATATCATTTCCAATTAATAATATGTCATCAACATATAAAACTAGAAATGCTACAGAGCTCCCACTCACTTTCTTGTAAATACAGGCTTCTCCAAAAGTCTGTATAAAGCCATATGCTTTGATCACACTATCAAAACGTTTATTCCAACTCCGAGATGCTTGCACCAGTCCATAAATGGAACGTTGGAGCTTGCACACTTTGTCAGCACCTTTTGGATCAACAAAACCTTCAGGTTGCATCATATACAACTCTTCTTCTAGAAATCCATTCAAGAATGCAGTCTTGACATCCATTTGCCAAATTTCATAATCATGAAATGCAGCAATAGCCAACATGATTCAGACAGACTTAAGCATCGCTACAGGTGAGAAAGTCTCATCGTAGTCAACCCCTTGAACTTGTCGAAAACCCTTTGCAACAAGTCGAGCTTTGTAGACAGTAACATTACCATCAGCGTCTGTCTTCTTCTTAAAGATCCATTTATTCTCAATGGCTTGCCGATCATCGGGCAAGTCAACCAAAGTCCATACTTTGTTTTCATACATGGATCCTATCTCAGATTTCATGGCCTCTAGCCATTTTGCGGAATCTGGGCTCATCATCGCTTCCTCATAGTTCGTAGGTTCATCATGGTCTAGTAACATGACTTCCATAATAGGATTTCCGTACCACTCTGGTGCGGATCTTACTCTGGTAGACCTACGAGGTTCAGTAGAAACTTGATCTGAAGTTTCATGATCAATATCATTAGCTTCCTCACTAATTGGTGTAGTTGTCACAGGAACTGGTTCTTGTGATGAACTACTTTCCAATAAGGGAGTAGATACAGTTATCTCATCAAGTTCTACTTTCCTCCCACTCACTTCTTTCGAGAGAAACTCCTTCTCTAGAAAGGATCCGATTTTAGCAACGAAAATCTTGCCTTCAGATCTGTGATAGAAGGTGTACCCAATTGTCTCCTTTGGGTATCCTATGAAGACACATTTCTCCGATTTGGGTTCGAGCTTATCTGGTTGAAGTTTCTTCACATAAGCATCGCAGCCCCAAACTTTGAGAAACGACAACTTTGGTTTCTTGCCAAACCACAGTTCATAAGGCGTCGTCTCAACGGATTTTGATGGTGCCCTATTTAACGTGAATGCGGACGTCTCTAAAGCATAACCCCAAAACGATAGCGGTAAATCGGTAAGAGACATCATAGATCGCACCATATCAAGTAAAGTACGATTACGACGTTCGGACACACCATTTCGCTGTGGTGTTCCAGGTGGCGTGAGTTGCGAAACTATTCCACATTGTTTCAAATGTAAACCAAACTCGTAACTCAAATATTCTCCTCCACGATCAGATCGTAGAAACTTTATTTTCTTGTTACGATGATTTTCTACTTCACTCTGAAATTCTTTGAACTTTTCAAATGTTTCAGACTTGTGCTTCATTAAGTAGATATACCCATATCTGCTCAAATCATCTGTGAAGGTGAGGAAATAACGATATCCGCCACGAGCCTCAACATTCATCGGACCACATACATCTGTATGTATGATTTCCAACAAATCTGTTGCTCTCTCCATAGATCCGGAGAACGGTGTTTTGGTCATCTTGCCCATGAGGCACGGTTCGCAAGTACCAAGTGATTCATAATCAAGTGATTCCAGAAGTCCATCAGTATGGAGTTTCTTCATGCGTTTTACACCGATATGACCTAAACGGCAGTGCCACAAATATGTTGCACTATCATTATCAACTCTGCATCTTTTGGCCTCAACATTATGAATATGTGTATCACTACTATCGAGATTTAATAAAAATAGACCACTCTTCAAGGGTGCATGACCATAAAAGATATTACTCATATAAATAGAACAACCATTATTCTCTGATTTAAATGAATAACCGTCTCGCATCAAACAAGATCTAGATATAATGTTCATGCTCAACGCATGCACCAAATAACAATTATTCAGGTCTAAAACTAATCCCGATGGTAGATGTAGAGGTAGCGTGCCGACCGCGATCACATCGACTTTGGAACCATTTCCCACGCGCATCGTCACCTCGTCCTTAGCTAATCTTCGCTTAATCCGTAGTCCCTGTTTTGAGTTGCAAATGTTAGCAACAGAACCAGTATCAAATACCCAGGTGCTACTGCGAGCATTAGTAAGGTACACATCAATAACATGTATATCACATATACCTTTGTTCACTTTGCCATCCTTCTTATCCGCCAAATACTTGGGGCAGTTCCGCTTCCAGTGTCCAGTCTGCTTGCATTAGAAGCACTCAGTTTCAGGCTTAGGTCCAGACTTGGGTTTCTTCACTTGAGCAGCAACTTGTTTGCCGTTCCTTTTGAAGTTCCCCTTCTTCTTCCCTTTGCCCCTTTTCTTGAAACCAGTGGTCTTGTTGACCATCAACACTTGATGCTCCTTTTTGATTTCTACCTCCGCGGCTTTCAGCATCGCGAAGAGCTCGGGAATAGTCTTGTTCATCCCTTGCATATTATAGTTCATCACAAAGCTCTTGTAGCTTGGTGGCAGTGATTGGAGAATTCTGTCAATGACGCTATCATCCGGAAGATTAACTCCCAGTTGAATCAAGTGATTATTATACCCAGACATTTTGAGTATATGTTCACTGACAGAACTGTTCTCCTCCATCTTGCAGCTGTAGAACTTATTGGAGACTTCATATCTCTCAATCCGGGCATTTGCTTGAAATATTAACTTCAACTCCTGGAACATCTCATATGCCCCATGACGTTCAAAACATCGTTGAAGACCCGGCTCTAAGCCGTAAAGCATGGCACACTAAACTATAGAGTAGTCATCAGCTTTGCTCTGCCAGACGTTCTTAACGTCGTTAGTTGCATCAGCAGCAGGCCTGGCACCCAGCGGTGCTTCCAGGACGTAACTCTTCTGTGCAGCAATGAGGATAATCCTCAGGTTACGGACCCAGTCCGTGTAATTGCTACCATCATCTTTCAACTTTGCTTTCTCAAGGAACGCATTAAAATTCAACGGAACAATAGCACGAGCCATCTATCTACAGACAAACATAGACAAGCAAAATACTATCAGGTACTAAGTTCATGATAAATTTAAGTTCAATTAATCATATTACTAAAGAACTCCCACTTAGACAGACATCTCTCTAGTCATCTAAGTGATTACGTGATCCAAATCAACTAAACCATGTCCGATCATCACGTGAGATGGAGTAGTTTCAATGGTGAACATCTCTATGTTGATCATATCTACTATATGATTCACGCTCGACCTTTCGGTCCCCGTGTTCCGAGGCCATATCTGTATATGCTAGGCTCGTCAAGTATAACCTGAGTATTCCGCGTGTGCAACTGTTTTGCACCCGTTGTATTTGAACGTAGAGCCTATCACACCCGATCATCACGTGGTGTCTCAGCACGAAGAACTTTCGCAACGGTGCATACTCAGGGAGAACACTTCTTGATAATTAGTGAGAGATCATCTTAAAATGCTACCGTCAATCAAAGCAAGATAAGATGCATAAAGGATAAACATCACATGCAATCAATATAAGTGATATGATATGGCCATCATCATCTTGTGCTTGTGATCTCCATCTTCGAAGCACCGTCGTGATCACCATCGTCACCGGCGTGACACCTTGATCTCCATCGTAGCATCGTTGTCGTTACGCCATCTATTGATTCTACGACTATCGCTACCGCTTAGTGATAAAGTAAAGCAATTACAGGGCGTTTGCATTTCATACAATAAAGCGACAACCATATGGCTCCTGCCAGTTGCCGATAACTTCGGTTACAAAACATGATCATCTCATACAATAAAATATAGCATCATGTCTTGGCCATATCACATCACAACATGCCCTGCAAAAACAAGTTAGACGTCCTCTACTTTGTTGTTGCAAATTTTACGTGGCTGCTACGGGCTTAAGCAAGAACCAATCTCACCTACGCATCAAAATCACAACGATAGTTTGTCAAATAGACTCCGTTTTAACCTTCACAAGGACCGGGCGTAGCCACACTCGGTTCAACTAAAGTGAGAGAGACAGACACCCGCCAGCCACCTTTAAGCACGAGTGCTCGTAACGGTGAAACCAGTCTCGCGTAAGCGTACGCGTAATGTCGGTCCGGGCCGCTTCATCTCACAATACCGCTGAACCAAAGTATGACATGCTGGTAGGCAGTATGACTTATATCGTCCACAACTTACTTGTGTTCTACTCGTGCATATAACATCAACACATAAAACCTAGGCTCGGATGCCACTGTTGGGGAACGTAGTAATTTCAAAAAATTTCCTACGCACACGCAAGATCATGGTGATGATATAGCAACGAGGGGAGAGTGTTGTCTACGTACCCTCGTAGACCGAAGCGGAAGCGTTGAAGCAACATAGAGGAAGTAGTCGTACGTCCTCCGGTTCAACCGATCCAAGTACCGTTACTCTGGCACCTCCGAGTTCTTGACACGCGTACAGCTCGATGACGCACCCTCGATCTCCGATCCAGCAAAGGCGCCGAGGGGGAGTTCCATCAGCACGACGGCGTGGTGACGATCTTGATGTTCTCCTGTTGCAGGGCTTCGCCTAAGCACCGCTACAATATGACCATGGTGTAATATCGTGGAGGGGGGCACCGCACACGGCTAAGGAACGATCAATGATCAACTTGTGTGTTCTAGGGTGCCCCCCTACCCCCGTATATAAAGGAGGGAGGGAGGAGGTGGCCGGCCCTAGGGAGGGCGCGCCATGAGGAGGGGGAAACCTACTCCAAGTAGGTTTCCCTCTCTTTTCCTTATCTTATTTGGAGGGGGAAGGAAAGAGTACTAGTATTAGGAAGTAGTACTAGTAGTAGTAATAGGAAGAGGGGGAAGGAGAAAGGAAAGGGGGGGCCGGCCCCCTTCCCCAATTCGGATTGGGCTTGGGGGGGCGCGCCCCCTTCCCTTGCTCCTTCTCTCTTCCTCCTACATGGGCCCAATAAGGCCCATATACCTCCCGGGGGGTTCCGGTAACCTTCCGGGGCTCCAAACTTCTCCGGAACCTTTCCGGTGTCCAAATATATCCGTCCAATATATCAATCTTTATGTCTCGACCATTTCGAGACTCCTCGTCATGTCCGTAATCATATCCGGGACTCCGAACAACCTTCGGTACATCAAAATACATAAACTCATAATATAACTGTCATCGAAACCTTAAGCGTGCGGACCCTACGGTTCGAGAATGATGTAGACATGACTGAGACACATCTCTGGTCAATAACCAATAGCGGGACCTGGATGCCCATATTGGTTCCTACATATTCTACGAAGATCTTTATCGGTCAAACCGCATAACAACATACGTTGTTCCCTTTGTCATCGGTATGTTATTTGTCCGAGATTCGATCGTCGGTATCCAATACCTAGTTCAATCTCGTTATCGACAAGTCTCTTTACTTGTTCTGTAATACTTCATCTTATAACTAACTCATTAGTTACATGCTTGCAAGGCTTAGGTGATGAGCATTGCCAAGAGGGCCCAGAGATACCTCTCCGACAATCGGAGTGACAAAACCTAATCTCGAATTATGCTAACTCAACATGTACCTTCGGAGACACCTGTAGTACTCCTTTATAATCACCCAGTTACGTTGTGACGTTTGGTAGTACCCAAAGTGTTCCTCCAGTAAACGGGAGTTACACAATTCTCATAGTTACAGGAACATGTATAAGTCATGAAGGAAGCAATAGCAGAATACTAAACGATCAAGTGCTAAGCTAACGGGATGGGTCATGTCAATCACCTCATTCTCCTAATGATGTGATCCCATTAATCAAATGACAACACATGTCAATGGTTAGGAAACATAACCATCTTTGATTCATGAGCTAGTCAAGTAGAGGCATACTAGTGACTATATGTTTGTCTATGTATTCACACATGTATCATGTTTCCGGTTAATACAATTCTAGCATGAATAATAAACATTTATCATGATATGAGGAAATAAATAATAACTTTATTATTGCCTCTAGGGCATATTTCCTTCACTTAGGATTTCTCTTAAACTTTATTTTGAAAAAGGTCCTTTACCTCTCTTCTTTTCTGAGCTTTATCAAATCTTTCCTTTTACCTCAAATAGTTAGACAATACCCCGTTCACTTTGGACCAAACAGAGAAAGAACTGAAGCCACTCCGAGAATGACAAGATATCAGACTTCACCATACATTAGAAGAGTTGAAGCTACAATAGTCGAAGCCTCCGAAGAATTGAAGAATTTGAAGACACTGAAGAATTCCAAGATTTATATGAACTTTAGAGGACCAAACCCCTGTTGTATACTTACGTTAGATGCGATGTTTGTGAGCTGTCATTATTTGATGTTTTTCCTAACAGCCACAAATAAAACTTATTTTCAAAACTATATTGTGTGTATTGGGTGTATCTCTCTATCCCTCTTATCTCATCCTGAAACCCTTGGACCCAATAGATGATGAATGAAGATGGACTTGCATTCTCTGAACCGATCACTCAGTTGGAGGCAGAGCTATGGATTCAAAACATGGAGAATCACTTCAGGAGCATTTTAGTTGCAAGGAAGTATGAGGTTCAATACGCTCTTCAGTACTTTACAAAAAGTGCTGCAACCTGGTGGAAAATGCATCAGGCCATACAAGGATGTAACGGAGCAAAAACTTGGGAGGAATTCAAGATGAATCTACTGAGGTCTCGTCTTATTCAGAAGCCCTATGGCAATAAAATGAAGAAACCTTGTGCATGCAAGATTTGTGGTGAGATAGGACATACCCATGAAGAACACAAGGATGGATGCCCTCATTGTGAAGGAAATCACCAAGGTGAAGAATGTCCAACTAGGCAGGTTACTTGTTTCTTGTGTGAAGGAACTACGCACTACCCTGCCTAGTGTCATATTTATTCCGAGTACAAGAAATTACCAAGCAGCAGAAGGAAGCAGTGAAAGAAGCCCTCGGGGAAAGTTTAAAAGAACCTGTGATGAAGGAAGATGCTAACGACCCTGATGGAGAAAGCCTAAACAGATTTTACTCCAATGCTTGCTATTCATGTGGAGAAGAAGGACATTTTTCACAGTATTGCACGAAGGAAAGCCAAGAGTATCTGAGAAACTTCCCGACGGAAGAAGTGGAGTTTGATCGACAAGAGATAGAGGAATTGATCGGAACGAAGAAGTCGAGGAAGAGAAAGAGCATGTATCCCCAGAGTAACCCAATTTCTACAGAAAAGGACATGAGTCAAATCACTTGTTACAGCTGCAAGGATTTAGGTCATTACGCTAGCAAATGCCCAACAAGGAAGCCAAGAACCCAAGGAGCCAAGATAACCACCAGGAAGCCCCTGGATTTGTCTGAAGTCATTTGTTTATGCCGCAAAGGAGTAGGACATTTTGCGAGAGAATGTTCAGACTCGAGGAGAGCTTGAGCAGAGTAGTTGAGATCTTGATATGGGAATGAAGCATGTAATAAATATGGGATGCACTTTTATTTTCGTTGGGGATGTTGAGTTGAGTTGTGAAATGGGAATTGTAATGGTTCGTGAAGCAATAAAAGTTGATGTGGTTGGAATCTCATATGAGGTGTCATGAGTTGTTTGTTGATTGTGAGTACCTCTCTCGCTATCTCACCCAGACTAAAACCTCGAACCCATGGACAAGCTGACCCCAACTTTTCCCAGAAAAACAACCACATTTCACCCAAGGAAATACATATAGTCTCCTGAGTACCCCTTCTATCTTATGCCTGCAGATGACAACCCTTTACGAGTCTTTTCTGAAGGGCCCGGAAACGATCATGACCCTGACCAGTGATTAGGATTACCAGAAGATCCTGAAGGACATGATGAAGCATATTCAACTTGAAGGAGATGCAGTTTACAAGGGTTATCCTTTCATGGAGAAGGGAGTTGAACTCTGGTATGTGGAGGTACACCTCCACCGTGTGAAGGGAGTTTGCCCAAAGACTATGGGGCAATACTTTTTCATTTCTCGAGTACCACGAGCAACATTCTTCGACTCTGTTCGTGAAGCTGCTATGGAAGCCATACATCAGATTAGAGAAATACTAGAAGCAAGACTCCGTCACACTCAGGAATACCTGAGGGAGGTGCATGCAGAGAGGATGGAGATGAAGCTAATGGCCACCACGATGAAGCAAAACATCGATGATTTGAAGGATCGCATTGCACAATTCTAGTGGGACTGAAGTATCTTCAAGAAGGACAAATGAATAAAGATGGAAGTAATGCTTGACCATACCAAACTATGTGGGTGGCAGCTTTTGTAATAGAGTACTTTTGCAATTTGAGTTTTGAGTAGTGGTTAAGGATGTAATAAAAGATTTGATATGAAGAGAATATGAATTATGGATGAACCAGTGCATTTTTTTGCGATACTTGTCTGTGTGAATGCTTGACCAATGGAAAAGGAGATGTATTCCATAGAGTGGAGTTTGGACAAATGAGTTAGAGTTTGGTTTTAGTTATGATGGTTACCACTAGAGTATGAAGTAATGAAGTACTATTGGATTTAAATGAGATGTAATGTTGGAATATGGAACAATAGTAACTCCAAGGATGAGTTAAAGATATACAAGTGTTGAAGTGGGCCATAACCCACAGGACCCAGGATTTGATAAGGAAACAAACACAATCTTGTTGAAGAAAAGAATTCTGAAGGAAGCTGTGATTTCATCAGCATACGTTTCATAGGAGGTTACGTAAACCCGAGAGTTGTGAAGAAATGATAGAGGTTTTTTTTGGCTTGCAGAACCAATGGATTACCCAAACCCAGTTCATGGGGAAGAGAAGTTCTGCAATGGTTGTGAGGATGCCCAAGTGTTAGAATATGTGATTCACTATCTGCGTATGTGGTAATGATTCAAGTATGGGATGGATTGACCCCCATACCGGAGACTTCTATCATGAACTATCATATGTTGATGGAAAATCAGAGAGCTTGAAAACCCCAGAAGAGTGTCGACACAACAAATCAAAAGCCTTAGAATGGTAGGATGATGGAAACCCTGTACAGTCACCTTTTGCCAATTGTAGGTTATGCGGTGAGGTTCAACCCAGACCAATTTCCTGCAGGAGAAACCAAAAATTGTTGACCACCATGAGATTTTCAATAGTTGTTTAGCATTGGCGACAGACCTATCACCTAAGAAGACTCAGTCTCGGGAGGATCTTATTTGTATGAAAGGACTCAAGTTTTTGAGGAACAAAATGGTTATGCCCTTACCGAAAGAACACCAACGAAGGAGCGATCCCGGAGAATATGAGAAGACCGACACCGTCAACGCAAAGGATGTAGTACATGAGTTTTGTTGGAACCGTAACCACGCTTCTAAGGGTGGTAGCACCCCATACCTTGTGTTGATGAATGGATTTTCAAGGAGACCCCCCCCCCCAAATCTAACCTTCTTTCTAGCCTCTCCGAATCTCGAGGACGAGATTCATTTTAAGGGTGGTAGTTTGTAACATCCCAAAATTCTAAATTTTGGAATGTTATATTAAATAAGTAATTGTGATTGTTGTGTGGTTGATTGTGTGAAATTGAGTGGAAATAGAAACTTTTTTGAAATTTGAATGAGAGGGAATAAAAGGACTTTCCCAAAACTTTTCATTTTGAGACTTTATGCCACTCAAGGATTTTCATGAGATAAGATAATAGGACTTATTTAAAATATATGAAATAGAGTGGGAAGTGATGAGGAGCACTTTTGAATTTCATTTGGTTCACTTTTGGAAAGTTTTTTGGTTTGAGTTTCAAAAACATTTCCATTCATTCAAATAAAATAAAGAGAGAAGGAAATAGGACTCCTTCAAATATCAGAAAGAAAATATGGAAATGGATTATGAATCCAATAGAAGTTATTTTAACAATATTTGAAATCATTTGCATCTCATGATTTATTGCATTTTGGAGTTTTCTGGGATATTCAAATATTATTTTCCACTCAAGAGAAATAAAGGAGAGAGGATAGAATGACTTCCTCAAACAAAAAGGAGCTGGAGAATTCATTATAATATTATTTGGATTTTTGGAGTTTATTTGGTATTTATTTTCTTGGCAAAAAGTGCATTTACTGCATTAGATAAAAAAATTCAAAATTATATGTGCTGGGATTAATGTTCATTATTCTATATATTATCAATAGTGATTTTAGGAATTACTATGGAATTTTTATGAATTCGTTGGAGTTATTTTTGACCTCACCACGTTTTCTGTAACAAAAAAAAACACGCACGCACACCGCACTACCTGGACCGAGGCCACTTCGGCCCAGAGGCGCACCGACTGGCCCAGCCACAGGCCAGCTAGGCCAAGGCCCAGCTGTAGCGCTAGGGCAGCCAGCGGCAAGCGCCCTAGGGCCGCATGCATGAGCTGCCAGCTCCTCCCTTCGCTCGCTACCTGCTGCTGCCGCTGACGCATGGGGCCCGCCCATCGTCCCTAACCTCCCACAGACCCCGCTGGATGGGCACACGCATGCCCGAACCTGCCGGCCGAAGCTCTAGGGATAGAGCTTATCCCTCGCTCCCCGAGCTCCTGACCGCGCCTATAAAACCCCCAAGACTTCTGCCAATTCGATCGTCCTCTCGCACATCACAGGCGTCGCCTTCGTCAGTTGGATCTCGCCGGCCGGAGCTCCGTTTGCTGGAGGAGCTCGACGACCGTAAGCCACCCCGAGGCCTCAAACTCCGTCAAACTACTCCCCATGTTCTTCCGCACCTAGTTGACATCTCATTTTGCCCCTAGGTTCGCCAGAGACGCTGTCCCCACGACCTGCGTCCTCGCCGGAGCACGGAGACGCCGCACTTCGCTCCGCCCGTCCGGGTCACCCCGATGCGCGCCGTCGCCACCACCGGACTGCCCACGTCGTGCCCGTCCCGTTCGTCTCCACCCCCGCCGCCGAGGAGCATCGCCGCCACCGCCCGTCCGCCGCCTGACGCTAGCGCCGCCGCCCCTATTCGCCGTCCTCGCTCGCTATAAGCCGCCCGCTTCTTCCCTTCGTTTAGTTTTTTTTGTATTAGCTCGGTTTTGTTTTAGTTTGGTTAACCACGGTTTTAAATAAACCGTGCAGTTTAGTTAAAAAACCCGGTCTCCGGTTTTCATTTTTTTTGCCGCGGTAGCTATTTTGCTTAGGTAGCGGCCGTTCGCCGAATAGCTTCCACAGCGGATGCTGCTCGGCTAGGTGGAAGCCGCCACGTGGCCAGGGACCTGGTCGCGAATAAAATTTTCTCAGTCAAGTCCCTGTAAATTTCAGTTTAGCCCCTAAACTTCAAATGGTTGTATCTTTTTAACTGTAACTCCAAATTCGACGAAACCAGCGGCAAAATGTTCGTCTCGAATAGCTTTATCCAGAAAACCAACTTTGGAAACTGTTGGCCAAATTCAAATTTGAACTTTATTCAGATTTGAATTCAAACTTCAATTGACCATATCTCCTAAACCGTAGCTCCGATTGATGTGATTCTTTTTGCACCGTGTCACCGTTGCCAAACCCTATCACTTGGACCTATCTCATGATATTTTTTTTCACACATTAGGATCTGTCCATAGTAGTTTTACTCGTATGCCTAGTAGGCACTGTGGTCCACGTCACAATTTTTGGCACCCATGCCATATGTTGTTTTGCACTTAGTATTTACTTTCGATAGTTAAGTTTGTTGTATGTTCCTTTGGATTTTTTGAGTCTTTTCATGTTGCATGTTATTTGGTTCTCTGAAATGATTGCTTATGTGAATGCAATGTTTGACTTTATAGATTTTCATCGGAGAGTGACGAATAGTTCTATTGAGTAAATTTCTGAGAGTGATATAATCTTCATCAACTGTTACCAGGCAAGTTGACATTTGACCATTCTTCCAATCACCTATGTTTTATATTATGCACTTAGTCCTTTTGTGGTAGGATTTATTGTTGCCAGATGGCTATGCCGTTACCTAGTAGTTCATTTGAGGTAGGTCTGATCTATACAACCTTGTCACCACCGTGTAAGTTTATTTCCGCCTCGCAAATGTAGACGTGCAATTGGGAAGTGTTCATGGTGAGACATGAGTGACAAAGTAGTAATTAGGACCAAGACTTGTAAATGAACTACCTAGGCAGAGGTTTTGTTTGAATGGTGGCGAAGTACAGTGGGAGCATGCATGGGAAATCCATGGTGGTGCACCACTAATGGTCCGTCCGCCCAGGCTCAAAGAGATCAATCGTATTCTCATGTCTAGAAGCTTATGTGTGCAGCCACAAGCCAATATGGGCTCTGGCTTAGTTGAGTAGTTAGTGTGACCCCTTTCGGGATGGGCTAGCAGATGTAGAATGATGTAGGTGTACCGGCCTATCCGTGGGTTAAGGGGGAACATTTTTGAAAGACTATGTCTCGGTCATCCTGTTCTCAAACGCCAGGCAGTGCGAGAACTTCAAGGGAGGCGATCGAGTCTTGTGGGGAAAAGTGCGCAAACCTCTGCATAGTGTTAAAACCTAATCGATTAGCCGTGTCCCCGGTTACGGACAAATTGAGCATCTAGTAGTGGAAATGCCGGGAGATCTTATCACTCTTAATTTAAACAGTTGGGTTTAAATGAAACTTTGGTGGATTGAGTTGGGTTTACCAACTCATCCTATGCTATACAGTAGTGGTAGAATGATATCTTTTATTCTAGGGAAAAACTAGCTTTATGCAAAAACTAAACTTAGAGCTTTCCACCAGCCAAATTGCATGTACAAATAGGTTCATTATTCTTATGATGTGACTTGCCAGTACATTCAATGTACTGACCTACAGGGCTGCAACGTCTTATGTTGCAGGAATTTTCTACGACGAGTAAGAGTTACGTTGTAGGGTTACGGTCTACACTCAATTTGCCGTTGGCGTTGATGGGACTCCACACCCGTTCGATTGTTTCCGCTGAGACTTATGAGGTATATGTCATTTTTACATTATTTATACATGTGATTGCACTTTGATATATACATTGATGTACTGTGTGTGCCAGCATACCGATCCAGGGATGGCACAGATACACAGAGGCTTGGCCGTTTGAGGTCGGGTCGCTACAGATTGCTAGCACAACTGATGAAAATCAGACTGTTGAAGAAACTGAGAGTACCAGGGCTGCTGAAGAAAGTCCAGATCCTGAAGAAATTGCCAGGGCAACCTCCAATGTTGCGCCTGAAGATCAACCCAGGCCAGCTGAAGCATCTGTAGCTACACCTGAAGAAACTGAACAAGCCAGGGCAACTGAATCAGTTGTGCCTGAAGAAAATTAACCCACTTCATCTACTCCTCCTGCAAAGTCATCTCAGATGAAGAATATCAACCTTCCTTCTGCATCAGATGTGAAGAAGACTAAAGCTGTGAAGAAGGCAGCTGTGAAGAAAAGGAAAGCATCAGCAACTGCAGAGTCTTTAGCTCCCAAGAAAGTGAAGACTTTGACAAGTTCCTTCATTGATCCCATTAATGTTATTCCTATTTCAATTGTGCCATCAAAGGATATTGTTCCTTTCAGTGAAGAATATGTCATTCTAGATGACACTGATGAAGAGAATCCCTCTGCTGCTACTTTAGAGTAGTTGGATGAAGAAATTGAAGTGGATGATATCCCTTCAACTCCACTAGTATCATCGACCATGCCTCAATTCACAGCTGAAGAGGCAGGCATTGAAGAATTAGATGAAGAAGATGAGGATGTGGACATTGGGTCTACAACACCTGTTTTGAATGATGACTATTGGGAAAGACATCATCCCAATTCACCATTGACCACTCCACTACATCAGATTCCTCAGTCCAATGTGCAAACTGAAGAAATTCATACGGGATCTGAAGAACATCAAGCTTCACTTCTTTCTATTCCAGAAGAAGCTCCAGCTACTGCTGCTGCTGAAGAAATGGAGGCCAAGACTGCTGGTACTGAATCTGCCACTAAAATTCCTCAGTCTATGGCTCCAGAGGTTGTGCGCCAAGAGGCTGTGAAGTCTTCAACTGTAAATCTTCAGCCCAAGCCACAAAATTCTCATACCAAGAAGTAGAAATTCAAGGCTGATGATTTCTTCGCTGAGCATCATTTCTTCACGGACTTCAATCCCTATGACTCAGGAAGACTTCGACACAAGCAGTTCTGGACTGCCAGTCATATGAACTTTTATTCTTCACTCCTATTTGATAAGGACAAGGTTTTTGAACACCGTCAAATTCCTCACGTGGATATGGAGTCTCTCCTGTGCTTCCAAACTGTCCTAAGTGTTCTTCAAGACGTTGGGCTTCTAAACTTCTGCGCTGACATCTGCGACTGGAATGAAGAACTCATTCTTCAATTCTATGCTCACTGGTACAACAGGTGCTATACAAATGGTTTTTAAACCCTTTCCACGATGGAGTCCGGAACTGTCACCTAGTGAGTGACTGGGATAGGGGGTCCTTCCCACACGACCAAGAAACCGTCGGGGATATGCCTTCCTGACACACACGCTCGGCAAAATGAGGTCGTGTGTGACCGGCGAGCGATCAAATACGGTTATACATATAGTAGTGCTCAAAAAATACAATTATATATACATACAAAATCGTTTCCGGTCGTTAGTACATCCTACATAGTCAGTCCCCGCTAAACGTTTCTGTTCGTATATACATCCCACACAGTCACTCCAAGGAAAATGTTGCGCAAGGTGGCCTAACGCAAACAGTTTTCAAGAGAATGTCGTGTGTGATTGTTCATTGATCCAATATGGTTTATTCCTAGAAACTGTGTGCGTTGCCTGAGGTCATCGCCCATGGTGTTCTCTCAATAACCGTTTGCAATAGGAAAACCCAATTAGCAGGCTAATTGCCCTATTATTAATAATCCATTTATTAATCTAATTGACATTCATATTAAGCACATAATATATTTCATTTCCATATTAAGGAAGCAAGATTTCATAATTGGAATACATCAGAGTACAACATGATATAGCTTCAGCACTCAGCTACTCCATTACAAAACTGCACCAGCACCAAGTTTCACATGCAACATCTAGAATCTTTTGAAATTAGCATCATAGACGGTACATAGACAGATGCATCTCATCTGGAAAACTGCTGAAGCGGAAGGCAAATATTGATCCTTCATTCATGTTGAAGGTCTTTGCAACTTTAGGCCAGTGCCTGTGGATGATTGACCGTCCATCCTTAGTCCTCTTCAGGAACACTTCAATATTGAACCGTGGGTGTTGTATGAAAACCTTCCTCGCATCCTGACCATAGATGTGGTTTTAGAGGTAATCATCAGTGAACTACTTTGGAAAGGCCTGAAAACAAGGATGTGCATAAATATCTTCTCTATATTGGAAATGGGGCAAAGAAATAAAAAAGGCAAGGTATAATAGTTAGTACCATCTTGTAGTGAACTGATGTCTTCATCGTGCAGATAAAGATTTTGTTGTTTTTTGTCGCTAATTTCTTTATCCTAACAATCTTTCTGAGTTTTTTCTTGACTTGATTGATATTCATGGACAACTCATTTCCCATATGCAAAAAGGGTCGAACAGTGGGTCAAAACCTCTGGCAGCAGGACCAACATGTGCAAGACCAAATTGTTAAAAACCTAAATATTTGAAGGGTTCCTGCAATTGCACAATAATGTGCTATTAGACAACGGACCATGCACGTGCTAACCTCAATTGTAAACCTCAGTGCTTCCCATTGTTTCCCTCCAACACATAAGTTAGTTAGTCATCAAGTTAAGTAAGGGTTCACATGCTATCAGTAAAATATGTTGATGAAAAATAAGCACATTACAGATTCATCAGATTAATTCAAGCCACATGGAAAACCCATTTATCCAAACCAAGCATGATTAAGAACTAGGAAATATAGCACTTGTATATGTTTCTCATGTATTAAGTGCAGCCAAATTCGATTTATTCCTCAAATGCACAACAATACAAAATTCTACCCACGACAATTAGACATCCCATTGCAGAATTGAACCAAGCAGTTAACTAAACACCACAACAAATGAACCAAACATTAACTGAGCACTACATTGCACAATATAACATACTCCTAATAGAAGATCAGACAGTTAACCAAACCAAGCCTGCTTAACAACTCATAAATATAGCAACTGTATTTGTTTCTCATGTATTTAGTACAACCAAATTCGATTTATTTCTCACATGGTATACAATAACAGAATGCACCCACAGCAATTGAACATCACATTGCAGAATTGAACCAAGAAGTTAACTAAACACCACAACAAATGAACCAAACGTTAACTAAGCACCACATTGCACAATATAACATACTCCTAATAGAAGATCAGATAGTTAACCAAAGCAAGCATGCTTAAAAACTTGGAAATATAGCAATTGTATTTGTTTCTCATGTATTTAGTACAGCCAAATTCAATTTATTCCTCACATGGTATACAATAACAGAATGCACCCACAACAACTGAACATCGCATTGCAGAATTGAACCAAATAGTAACTAAACACCACAATAAATGAACCAAACATTAACTGAGCACCACATTGCACAATGTATAACATACTAGAAGATCAGATAGTTAACCAAACCAAGCATGCTTGACAACTTGGAAATATAGCAATTGTATTTGTTTCTCATGTATTTTGTAAAGAAAAAGTCAATTTGTTTCTCACATGGAAGACAATACAAAATTGCACCCTGAAGAATTGAACATCACATTGGCAGAACTGAACCAAACAGTTAACTAAACACGACAACTAATTAACCAACAGTTAATAAGTGAGCACCACATTGCATGACATATAGAACATATACACTAGAGCAACATATTGCGTGGTAAAAGTAGATAGCACAATTCACTAGAATTTGTTAAGGAAAGGCAGTAGCTAGCAAACTGAACATGGATCCTTATAGTGAGCTAATAAGACAAGCTACTCCTCATTGTCGGAGATATCGATGACGATTGGCTCCTTGCACATGGAAGAGAGCGAGGCCTCCGCATCATGGGTACCCTCGTCGTAGTGGTGAGTTGCTTGAGCCGCTCCGGGCACCAACCTGGTGGCTTTGGAGATGAGGTAAGCACATGCACGCTGAGAAAACACCTCGTAGTACTCGTCAAAGGTACCGAGGGTGGCCTCAAGAAAATGCCACGAACTATCGTTTAAAGCAGCCAACCGCGTCACGGCGTCGGTGCACGAGGCGTCGACGGTGGCCTCAACGGCGAGGTGCTCCTCCAAGATCTGGGGGTCGACATGAATGGCAGCCATCGTGACCTCATCCGTGCGTGCGACCGTGATTTGCTTCTCCGCTGCAAATGCTCCTTGAGATCCTGGCTATACTGCATGCACCATGGCTTAGGGTAGCACTTATTTGGTGGAGGGGTCGGTTATTTGGGTGGAATATGTCGCGCTGGTGGTCGGGCCATGTGGGATGCGGAAGGAGGAGGAGGATGGGGTCGGGTGTGGATTACCTGCCTGGATAGGCGAGGCCGAGCAGCATGAAGGAGGGTCGTCGGCGAGGAGGCGGCGCTGCAAGCAAGGAGTGAAGGTTTCAACTTGGAAAGGAAGGCGGGAACAAGGGAAATGTGGCTTTTGGTAAGGGGAGGGGCGGGGAGGTAGATATTTCCGTGGAAGCCAAAAAATTTGAATCGCTTGAGCAAAAAAACTGGCGCGCAAAGTGTCATCACATGGTGCTCCAGGATATTTTGTACTGCATCTCACATGGTCGGTGATAATAAACTGTGTGAGACCTACTTGATTTTTCATCTTGATTTGAATTACATAATGGGGTCACAACGGCAATGGACGGTGTTTAAATTGCTAGAACTTTTATCTATAGTGAACATGCAACTATATGTTTGTCGTAAAAGAATTGGAATTATTCAGGGTTCGTTTGGACATTTTACACATTAAATTGATTTTCTAGCCATTTCAGGTGCACAATTCAAAATTAAACTACATGCACATGCTCCGGTGCAACAACATGGGTTGTAAAATCATATGTGTGTCCATGGGTTTATGCTTATGTCCCATGCAAGAAATGGGGATGAATTTTGGGAATCATTTGGACATTTTTATACGGTAAGTGAGTTTTCTAGGCATTTATGTGCATAATTTGAAATTGAACTACATGCACATGCTCCAGTTCATAAAAACGGGTTGCAAAATCAAATGTTTGTCTTTAGTTGCAAGCTTAGTCACATACAAGAAATGAGAATGAATGTCAAACACTTTACACTATCGCTCGGCCACTAACATTGCGATACATGGTTTTGAAATTCTAGTAAATCGAAAACTCGTCTGAAATTCATGAAACTTGACATGATATCATGGAACGACATCGACATGCTGTGATAAAAATATTGTCACATTTGGGGCAGGTTACGGTATAAGCTTCTCGCAAACCAAAGCTTCTCTCACAACAAGCCTGATGGTTTCGGTAGGGAACGTGCCACCTTGCGGGACAAAACGATATCTGTTGCCTCTTCTTACTTTCAAATTTTTTTCTCGTGTCAACATAGAACAACACGAGTGTTGTGTCAATTTTTGGATTTTTTTCGAGGTTCGCTTGGACATTTTTATACATTAACAGAGTTTTCTATGCATTCATGTGCATAATTCAAATTTTAACTACATGCACATGCTCCAGTGCATATAAATTGGTTCAAAATTGGAATGTGTGTCCTTGGTTACATGCTTAAGTCCCATGCAAGAAATGAGAATGAATGTCAAACACCTTGCCACCGTCGCTCGGCCGCTAACATTGAGATACATGGTTTTTAAATTCTAGTAAATCAAAAACACGTATAGAATTTATGAAACTTGACATGCTAGCATGGAACGACATCAACATGCAGTGGTAAAAATATTGTCCCATTTGGGGCAGGTTGGGGTATATAAGCTTCTCACAAACCAGAGCTTCTCACAACAAGCCTCATGGTTACGGTAGGGAACATTTACCCTTTCTAGACGAAATGATATCCGTTGCCTCTTCTTGATTTCAATTTTTTTCTAGTGTCAACATAGAACACGATGAGTGTTGTGTTAATTTTAGGAATTTTTCGGGGCTTGTTTGGACATTTTTATACATTAACTTAGTTTTCTATGCATTTATGTGCATAATTCAAATTTGAACTACAGGCACATGCTCTAATGCATTTAAATTGGTTGAAAATTCAAATATGTGTCCTTGGTTGCATACTTAGGTCCCATGCAAGAAATGGGAATGAATGTCAAACACCTTGCCATCGTCACTCGGACGCAAACATTGAGATACCTGCTTTTCAAATTCTAGTAAATCCAAAACTCATCTGAAATTCATGAAACTTGGCATGCTATCATGGAGCGGCACCAACATGACGTGGTAAAGTTTTTGTCCCATTTGGGGCAGGTTTGGGTATAAGCTTCTCACAACAAGCCTGATGGTTTCGGTAGGGAACGTTTCACCTTTGGGGACAAAACAATATCCACTACCTCTTCTTGATTTCAATTTTTTCTCTAGTGTCAACATAGAACAACAGGAGTGTTGTGTTAACTTTTGGAATTTTTCGAGGTTCGTTTGGACATTTTTATACATTAACTGGGTTTTCCAGGCATTTTATGTGCATATAATTCAAATTTGAACTACATGCACATGCTCCAGTGCATATAAATTGGTTGAAAAATCAAATCTGTGTCCTTGGGTGCATGCTTAGGTCCGATGCAAGAAATGGGAATGAATTTCAAACACCCTGCTACCATCACTCGGCTGCAAACATTGAGATACTGGTTTTTAATTTCTAGTAAATCCAAAACTCATCTGAAATTCATGAAACTTGGCATGCTATCATGGAGCGGCATCAACATGCCTTGGTAAATTTTTTGTCCCATTTGGGGATGGTTTGGGCATAAGCTTCTCACAAACCAGAGCTTCTCACAACAAGCCTGATGTTTTCGGTAGGGAACGTTTGACCTTTGGGGAAAAAACGATATCCGTTGCCTCTTCTTCATTTGAATTTTTTCTCTAGTATCAACATAGAACAACAGGAGTGTTGCGTTAAATTTTGGAATTTTTCGGGGTTCTTTGGACATTTTATACATTAATTGAATTTTGAATTCTTTTATGTGCATAATTCAAATTTGAACTACATGCACATGCTCCAGTGCATATAAATTGGTTGAAAAATCAAATCTGTCTCCTTGGGTGCATGCTTAGGTGTCATGCAAGAAATGTGAATGAATTTCAAACACCAGGGCACTATTGATTGCCGGAAAAATGTTGGGACACTTTGTTTTTAAATTCTAGTAAATCCAAAACTCGTCTGAAATTCATGAAACTTGGCATGCTATCATGGAATGGCACCCGACATGCTATTGTATTTTTCGTGTCCGTTTTGAGAGAAGGTGCACTCGAATAACAACCAACAAAGGCATTTTGGAAAAATAGCTACCACTTTAATGTCTCAAACATTTGTATAATTCAAACCATGTGCATTGTGTTAATCATTCACGTGACGCCACGTGTCTTGGTTTTAATGGCTATCGGAGGTATCGTGCAGACAACTACTTGACTAAACGGGAGGCGTGCGAGCGCAGTCCGCTGCGCAGGCTGACCGAGAGGCGTGCAAGCTATCCTCCAATGCGCAGGCTCACCAGGAAGCGTGCGAGCTGTAGGCTACGTAGGCTCACTGGGAAGCGAGCCCTTTGACTTCCATGGCCGCCCGCCTTCCTCTCCATTAATGGCGCCGGAGCCACTGTTTAATACGGGTGGTCTTACTGTTCGCCTCCCATTCCCCTCCCTCGCGCAGACCTCCACCAATGCCATGGCGCAGAACGATCATCTGCCACTAGTCTTCAAGTTTGGTGAAGTCGACTCTGAGCTGGAGGAGATAGAAAATAAGGAGGAATGGGGCCTCATGGACATGGCCTTGAACGAGCTGGCCGCGACGGTTGCTGCCCCAGCTCCCGTCCCAACTCCCATCCTTGCGCTCGCGCCAGCGACCATCCCCGTAGCATTGACGGGTTAGTCTCCGAGCACTATCGTAGAGCGGGAAGCCGCAGGCGTCAACGAGGTCTCTAGGACCCGCGCGAGCTTGTGTACATGCCAGCGCCAGTGCCCGTGCGCGCCCCTCCACCCACTGCGGTGCCGGTCCCCGTGCATTTGGCTGCACCCGCCGCGCCCATGCGCGTGCCCCCCTTAGTGACATGGGACGCTACCATCGACCGCTACCTCTCAGCGGCACCAGTTGCCATCCTCCCGCGCCCCGCCCATCGATCGCGCAACGACATGATGTTTGATTTACAAGTGAAGAACATTCTATGCTACCTTGAAGACTTCAACAACGGCGTCCCGGAGGACGACAATGATAACTACGGCGTGGCACGCCACCTCCGCCGCCGCCGGAAATAGTTTTTTTGGCGTTTAAGATTGTGTCTCGAATTCTCGATCATATGAATATAAATTGGCAGTGTGACTGAATGAAAGATATGGTTTGAACGAACTTGCGTTTTTCTCTCTTAATGTACAGACTTATCAAACGATTTTCTTTTGAAAATAACGTCAATGTACAGACTCATCGCAAACGTTTTAGTTAGAACACCCGCATGCAAACCAACAGCTTCCCCAGGAAGCAAAGGGAAAAATGTGCCGAGCAGGATTTGTGCAGCGCTTGATCGCAAACTTTTTAGATAGAACACTCGTATGCAAAGTGCTATGGTCTCTCCCCTTAAGTCAAGGGAAAATTCGCAACGCAGGATTTGTGCATCCCTTCAACGCAAACGATTGTTTTGGATGACCCTTGTGCAACTAGGTACAAATAATTGGGTAAGATTTGCATTTGTCATATTGGGTATGTTGCCATTTGTCAAACTGGAAAGATTGACATTTGTTGATCTAGTAACATTTCCATTTGTCAACCTTGTAACATTGCGATTTGTCAAAATATGCAGCTAAAAATCACTAGCATGATCTAATTTTTGCAACTAAAATCACTAGCATTGTTCATATGGACACCAATCCAAAGTGGCATTGTACTTTTTTGTCAAATTTGAGACCAGTTTTGATGTAATCTTTATCTAATTACAGACGGGAGATTATTAATAATTGGGAACAATATCCCAAATAGATTATTTATTCGAACCGTGAGCCTTAGACCAATAATGGATACGCGCCATGCTTCGGTTAAGCAATAAAACATCATCATTAATCATCCAAACAGAAAAGCAATATACGTTCCACCACGTGACCCATGTGCCGTGCGAGCATGCATGAGTTGACGGGATGCATATGCAAATATACCATTCGTTACATACAACAAGTCATCAACACACAACGACAACGAGGATACATGTTGGATTATAGATTATTTCCAACAAACCATTCTAGTAAATACTAAAGTTTTCTCACACAACAAATAACAAAACGATGAAATGAACTTCAGCTCAACCAATCCTCGGTGTTGGAAATGCTTGCTTTGAACCATAACTGCTTCTCTGGGAAGGGCCAGCTATTGTCAATCTCGGGACCAACGCAGGACTGATCATCCAGGCTGAAGCGGCCTATATTAGGATGCATATTGTGATAGCCAGGGTAGGGAACCATACCAATGTCCGAGGTATAGATACAATTGCTTCTCATAAATGGTAGTAACGTTGTGTCAACAGCAGCTGGATCGCCTTTCACCATCATTGGATAGTTTTGTCCAAGGAAGAGCGAGTTTTCTCCAAGACTATCAATACTAAACCAGGGAGAAGGTGTTGGCGCTAGAACACTAGTATCCATCCCAAATACCCTGCAACGGATGTTGGAATATGTTCGGAGAGTGCAACCATGGGAGACAACGCCTGCTTCTTTAGTAACATCAGCAGTGCCCTGTATACATACAAGAAGAGGTGATCCATCGGAATAAGTTGCCAGGTGCCACTATGTATATAGGTCCTGCTCATCCTCATGCTCGTGATCATCACCATCGTTATCTCCTCCTTGGTTATAAAATTTTCAAGTCTAGGTGGTGGAATGTTCACAGGACCTTGGAAACACAAGAAGGTTAATTAGTAAAGGGAAACTAGTTAACCCGCATGCATGTGGATGAAACAATTATAATTATGGTGGAAGACAAACGTACATAAACCATAAGGATTCCGTGCAAAAACAGTGCCACGAGTGGTGGCAGCAAACACAAGACCCTCGTATTGAATTGCATCACAGTTCTCATTCGTGTACAAAAATTGATTTTGGAGCAATATCCATCGAGGCATGGAAGTAAGTACGGCAACAAGCTTGTCGAAGATAGAAACAACTTCATAGTTCTTGTAATCCCAAGAGCAGTTGGGAACTCGACAAATTGCTATCTTCCATAGACGATAGTCAGCATGATCGTATTTGAACATACGTAGATCATCTGTGTGCTCAACCTCAGGGCAGTCTGTGATTTTTGGAAGTGGAACCCGGTGACGAGTGTACACATTCACAAGTTCCCACTCACAGTTATACCCAATATAAACGACCTAATCTCCATTTGCGCATGCCTAAGCCTTACCCTCAAGCAATGGCATCTTAACCTCACACGTATCATTATCAAGCGGCATCAACTTACAAAAGGTGAGGCTTCCGTCATCCCCATGCCGATGACCAGCGTCATGGCGAAGAAGATAGGGGAGATCAAACCGCTCCTTGACCCTTGGGTTCTTTGCAATGATGTTATTTGTTGAGTCAAGAATGGACTTGAATGAACCTGCCATGCTAGCCGAGGTGGTGACATCGCACCGATCAATGAGTTCCTCCACCACGTCATCTTTCAGATCGGGGCAAGAATAATGGGGTCATTTCTGGCCTGTTCCCTCCATGGAGAAGATGATCGAACAATGGCAGAAGGAAGGGTGAAGGCAATGTAGGGAGGAAGAGCGTGCGACAGTAGTTCCAAATCAAGAGGGAAAGGCAAAGAGGCGATGGACGGTTGCCATGGTACACGAAGAGGCTAGTGGGTAGCGAACGGTTGCCACAGAGGTCACACTCTTAGACCTAGCACCCACACGGGATGGCCTCTGTCCCCCACATGAGCGAAGCCACTTCACACCCCACACGGTTGGTCCGCCATGCAGCTAAGAGCAACTACTACAATAGTGGGCTTATAGCCTGCTTACATGGCAATTTTGCCTATGTGGAGGAGAGAGACATGAAGGATTCCCGCAACAAGGACAAGCGTGCCTGGCACTCGACCTGGATGGAGAAACTTGACAAAGCTCATGTCGTGTATGCGGCCAAGGAGGTGTATACACGAGCTATGACATGTACAGGCGGATCGTTGACATGAGGAAGTGCCTCCTTCCCTAAAACGGCTAGGGATCCAACCAGAAGCAGAGCAATGGCAAGCGTCGTTGCAACAAGAAGTAGATGATTAGATCCTCATTTCTCCTAGTTTAGTATGCATGTAATTGCTTACTTTGGTGTGTGGAAATGTTATGTGTGTAGCCACTTGTGTAATTGTATGCTTAATTTGGTTTTGCAATGCTGTCTTTTTAAGTATATATGTTGATGCTCTGTAGATAGAGCAAATGACATCGTTCACGGACTAAACAATGGAACCCGTTGGTGATGATTTCATTAATCACTGACAATTGTATATCAGCAATCGTTTGCTCACAATACACACGGCTTGTTAACATGAATCATCTGGGTTGTTATCGGTCTTCCCACACATTTCCGATTACAGACCTATTTGCCGCGTATCACACACATCTTGTTATATTGAACCGTTTTCGTTCTCTTATCTCAAAGCAAACAGTTCATCTGAGTGAACCGCATGCCGTATAATGCATACACCTTGATCTGGCTGGCCGTTCCTTTTGTGTTGCCTAATCACAAACAATTCATCTGAGTGAACCATATGTTGTATATCGCATACACCTTCATCTGGCTGCTTGTTTCTTTTGTTCCTCCTCATCGCAAACAGTTCATTGAACTGAAACTGTATGCCATGCATCGCACACGCAACTAAAATCTGAACCGTTTTTTATGCATCCATCATCACAAATGTTTTGCACCTTTTTGACGTTTTTTACACCACCGTTTGTGATTATTGCATCGCACACAGTTTCATCGAAGGGTCTCTGATGGTAGTGTCGCGTTAGCAGCATCCTGCAGTAGTGGCTACACTGCATCTCACTGGTAATATGGAAGATGTGAATTCATGGGTGCTGGATTGGATGACTCAGAACACGCACTACAAAGCTCCGGCCTCTGAATTGCTTCACGCCGTCGCAGTCAGTCCTCCCACTGAAGGCGCCTGGCTCATTTATGAGGAACCTGAACATTCAAATCATCTGATGCAAGTGCTAATGAAGCCTTTAAAGGTTGGCCAAGCTCTAAGGACCACATTCCTTGTGAAGGAATTGCTCTATGTGCCAAGGACTGTATATCACATTCTAACCAGAACCCCGAGTCCAATCAAGGGCCACAACTCTGATGAAGAAGAGGTTGTTGGCATCATGAAGAATCTGTTGTTCAACATCATCCATGGTATTCCTATCAACTACCACGGTTTCTTCATGAGTACTTTGGCCAATGCTGCTCTGTCACCTTTTGAGTTGAAGCCTTATGCTCCCTGGATCATGAAATTCATCAGATCAAGGTCTTCAATTCATTACCAGGCTGACTATCAAAATCATCTCAGCTATTTGCCACCTATTGAAGTCCTCAAAAGGACCATTGAGGGAGTCCTGGACTAAGGGGTTCTCGGGTGTCTGGCCTGTTAGCCATGGGTCGGACTGATGGGCTGTGAAGATACGAAGACCGAAGACTGCACCCATGTTCGGACAGGACTCTCCTTGGCGTGGAAGGTAAGCTTGGTGATCAAATAAGTAGATTCCTTTCTTTGTAACCGACCGTATGTAAACCTAGATCCCCCTGGTGTCTATATAAACCGGAGGACTTAGTCCGGAGGGAGGACAATCATTACCATAGTCATATAGGCTAAGCTCTTAGGGTTTGGCCATCTCGATCTCGTGGTAGATCAACTCTTGTAACACTCATATTCATCAAGATCAATCAAGCATGATGTAGGGTATTACCTTCATAGAGAGGGCCCAAACCTGGGTAAACATTGTGTCCCCCGTCTCCTGTTACCATCGATCCTAGACGCACAGTTCGGGACCCCCTACCCGAGATCCACCGATTTTGACACCGACATTGGTGCTTTCATTGAGAGTTCCATTGTGACGTCGAGGACAGGATCGATGGCTCGCCTTGTTCTCAAGGACAGTATCACTGCCGGAGGAGCACTGGCCCCAGGCCGAACCCTCCGGCTGGGCGGCTTTACCATGACCGCCTGTTCGGTTGTTAAGTCGACAATGACCTCCCAAGTCATCGAAAATCCCCTTCGTATCGACTCGGAACACTCCAAGCTGATGGATCCAGCGGAGCTTTCGTCTTTGAACGAGCTTCTAGATCGCATCGCCGCCCTGGGGGTCGCCACAGACTACGATCGAATTGGGCTTAAACCCGATCATAGAGAAATCAAATCTCCATCGATCACCCACGAGATAGCGATAGTCGAGGAGCGAGACGACAACTCTTCCTCCATACTAAAGATGGACTATGTCCAGATCTCCAGCTTCGAAGAGTTGGACACCCACCTGCGAGGGGATGCATCCTACCCTCAAACATAGAATCGGACGACGGGCCTAAGAAATCAGTGGATATCCCGGAGCCCGATCTGTTAAGTTCGGAATTCCTTCAGACTCGGGATCCAAAATTGGGTCAGGGTTCAGATTTAAAAACACCCACCCACCCAAATATAAGCGCTCTCATGAGCATACAACAACAGTCTCAGGAAACGGTCCACCACTTCCGGGCCATATTCCTTCTTGTCAAAGACAAGATTAAAGATTGCGCGACGAGGAAGCGATCTCAGCGTTCCGCAACAATTGCACGGACGAAGGAATCCTCAACGCCATCAACTGCCATCGCATACTATAGTTTGCTGACTTGGCAACTATCGTACAGAAGTACAGTGCAATGGAAAGCTCCTGGAAAACTTAGGCAGCCCGTTGGGAACCGCCGGTCCCTACTCAATCCCTCATTCAGGCAAAAAGGGCGCACCCTTGCAACACGCCCGGTCCAATAGTAAAGAAATATAAGTCCAGTACGAGGCACAAAACCGTTCTGGAAGGATGGCTCGATGGGCCATGCAAAATACACGCAACACCGAATAACATACCAACACATAGCCTTAGAGCATGTTGGATACTCCGGCAAGTGGCCAAGAGCGGCGATGATATCCTCACCAGGAATACCCCAGAACAACACCTCCTAGAAGACGACGACCCCAAAGTACTGACGGTCTTTCAGACATTCACCTCAAACAATAGGCGCAAAAGAGCACTACGTGGACTCACCGAAGTCTGTCAGATAGCAACAATAAATCCTTGGAACGACACGACTGTAACTTTTAATGACGGTGACGAACCAAAATACAGGACAGTCCGAGCACCAGCCGCCTTGGTCCTCAGTCCAATCGTGGACGGCTTCCGGCTCACCAAGGTTCTCATGGACGGCGACAGATGGCTAAACCTCATCTACGAAGATACACTCCACAAAATGGAAATAGACAGGAGCCGCATTGAGCAAAGTAGCACGACCTTCCGAGGAATAATTCCTAGTCGGGAGGCGCGGTGTGCGGGAAAAATAACACTCGACGTGGTATTCGGCATGCCGGAGAATTATCGGTCCAAAGAAATAACTTTGAAGTGACCCCTTTCAATAGAGGATATCACGCCCTCTTGGGGTGGGAGGCATTTATACGCTTCCAAGTTGTACCTCATTACGGGTATATGAAGCTTAAGATGCCCGGGCCCAAAGGCATAATCACTCTCGCCAGTGATCCGGACATAGCACTCCGCGTCGAAAATAAAACCACATCGCTGGCCCTTAAGGCATTATCTGAAGCCCTCGCGGTCGAAGAATTAACCGCACTACGCTCCACGGTGGACAGGGACGATGTGATCTTAGACAAACACCCCAAATCCACCTCCTTCAAGCCAGCGGAAGAAATAGTCAAATTCCAGGTCCATGCAACGGACCCCAAAAAGACAACATCTATGGGGGCACACTAGCCCCAACGGTCGACGCCGCGCTAGGGATTTTCTTCACAAAAACTGGGATATATTCGCCTGGCACCCTTCTGACATGCCAGGAATCCCGCACAAACTGGCCGAACACAGCCTCAACATATTAAAGGGATACAAACCGGTCAAACAAACACTGCGGCGCTTTTCCGAACCCAAACGTCAAGCCATGGGAGAGGAGCTAGCCAAGCTAATCGAGGCCGGATTCATTAGAGAAATAAAACATCCGGACTGGCTGGCAAACCTGGTGATGGTACCAAAGAAGGATAAATCCTGGCGCCTGTGCGTCGATTTTAAAGACCTCAATAAGGCTTGCCCTAAGGACCCCTTCCCCCTCCCCCGCATTGATCAAATCATTGATGCTACCGCAGGACACGACTCACTGTGTTTCCTCGACTCATATTCCGGATACCATAAAATCAAAATGAAGGAGTCCGACCAAGCTACAACAGCATTCATCACCCCATATGGACCATTCTACTTCAACACCATGCCCTTCGGGCTCAAGAATGCCGGCGCCACCTACCAACGCATGATCCAAACATGCATGGCGAAACAGATCAGAAATACAGTTGAAGCCTATGTGGACGATGTCGTAATCAAGACAAGGCACGTCGAAACACTAATAGGTGACCTACGCCTCACATTTGACGACCTCCGTGCATATGACATTAAGCTCAATCCAGAAAAGTGTGTTTTTGGCGTCCCCGCAGGAAAGCTACTGGGCTTCATCGTCTCCAATAAAGGAATTGAAGCAAATCCAGCCAAAATCCGAGCTCTGTCACAGTTGGCTACGCCAATAGACCTTAAACAAGTCCAAAAACTCGTGGGTTGCGTGGCAGCTCTAAGCCGCTTTATCTCCAGATTGGAAGAAAAGGCACTACCACTCTATCGCCTTCTGTAGCGAACCGATCACTTCGAGTGGACAGACGCGGCAACAGTCGGACTAGAAGAAATAAAAACACTCCTAGCGAGCAACCCAATCCTGGACGCGCCAAATGTCAGCGAACCCATGCTGCTATACATATCGGCAACACATCAAGTGGTGAGTGCCGTGCTTGTCATTGAACGAGAACAGGACGGACACAAATTCCCGCTTCAGAAGCCAGTATACTACGTATCCACTATCCTTACACCATGCAAATCCCGGTACCCCCATTATCAAAAGATAGCATACGCGGTTTTCATGGCATCCCGAAAGCTACAACACTACTTCCAAGAGTGTTCGATCACGGTGGCTTCCGAAGTACCACTTAAAGACATAATAAACAACCGCGACGCCATGTGCCGGACTGCCAAATGGTCTATTGAGCTCCTTCCATTTCATATTACAAACAAACCACGTCGAGCTATTAAATCCCAAGTACTGGTTGACTTCAACGCCGAATGGACAGAGGCCGAACTCCCTAAAGACTACGGCACATATTCCAATTGGGTTATGTGTTTCGGTGGCTCCAAAATGCTGGCAGAGCTAGGAGCAGGCGTCGTTTTAACTTCCCCCACTAGAGACGTTGTTTAGTACGTACTCCAAATATTATACATAGACTCCAACAACACAGCTGAATACGAGGCCTTATTGCATGGTCTCCGGATGGCTGTCTCCATGGGCATACAACGCCTGGAAGTGCGCGGGGACTCAAACCTTGCAATATCTCAAATAAATGGGGACTTCGATGCCAAAGATCCGAAGATGGCAGCTTATCGTAATGTCGTCCTAAAAATGTCGGCTCGGTTCGAGGGGCTCGAGTTCCATCACATGGCCCGAGAAAGTAATCAAGCGGCGGACGTTCTTGCTCGTATTGACGCCAAGCGCGACCCCGTCCCACCCAATATCTTTCTGGAAAGGCTTTTTTTAGCCATCCGTAGTGTGGTAGGGGGAGAGCAGTTACACTAGTCCAGATCCAAACACAACCCCAGATTCCGAACCCACCGATATCATTAGAGGCTCAGCCATGGAAATAACACCGTCGGCCCATCTCATTATGGCATTCATTGTCCCATGGACCAAACCCTTCCTGGCCTACCTTAATAGGAAGGAACTTCCTGAGGATCAGAATGAAGCCCGCCGCATTATCCGGTGTTCAAAGGCCTACAAGGTTCATGACGGAGAGCTCTATAAGAAAAGCGCTACCGGAGTCCTTCAAAGATGTATCTCCGAGGAGGAGGGGCTGCAGCTCCTGGCTGAGATTCACGCCGGTCTCGGCGGGCACCACGCCGCAGCTCGGGCCCTTGTTAGCAAGGCCTTCCGTACAGGGTTTTATTGGTCGACGACCCGAGCAGATGCACAGGACCTTGTCCAACGTTGCGTCGGATGCCAACTCTTCGCCAACCAAAGCCATATGCCCCCACCACCCTACAAACAATCCCCATCGCTTGGACTTTTGCGGTCTGGGGACTAGATATGGTTGGACCCCTTAAAGGAGGACACCATAAGAAAAAATATCAGCTGGTTATGGTGGATAAATTCACTAAGTGGATAGAGGCCAAACTAGTTAAAACGGCCAAGTTCGGGCCAGTGATAGAATTCATATCCGATGTTGTACATCATTATGCCGTTCCACACAGCATCATCACCGATAACGGCTCCAATTTCACAGCCGATGAGGTGAAAACCTGGTGTGCTAATCTGGGCATTAAACTCGATTACGCCTCTGTCTATCATCCAAAAACAAACGGTCAATTCGAACGAGCCAATGGTCTTATTATGAGCGGCATCAAGCCCAGACTAGTGCGCTATTTGAAGGAATCAGACACACACTGGGTTGAGGAGCTTGACTCCGTACTCTGGGGGCTGCGGACCACGCCCAATCGCACTACCAGATACACACCTTTTTCATGGTGTACGGCGCAGAGGCTGTGCTACCATGCGACATTATACATGACTCACCTCGGGTGCGCATGTATGAAGAGAGAGAGGCCGAGCTCGATCGACAGGACAACCTAGACGCCCTGGAGGAGGAGTGTGACGTGGCAAAAGCCCGCTCCACATTTTATCAACAACAGGCCCCCAGATATCAAAGCAGAGAAGTACAGGCCAAGACTTATAACATTGGCGAACTTGTTCTACGCTTGCCATAGAATAAAAAGGACAAACTCAAGGCCAAATGGGAGGGTACCTTCATCATCGACGAAGTTCTCACCGGAGGTACGTACCGCCTGTGTGATGCGTCAGATAATCGCCTCGAGCCGAACCCCTGGAACGCGGCTAGACTCTGAATATTCTACTCCTAAGCATCGCA
The DNA here is from genome assembly GCF_002162155.2 of Triticum dicoccoides. NCBI lineage: Eukaryota > Viridiplantae > Streptophyta > Magnoliopsida > Poales > Poaceae > Triticum > Triticum dicoccoides. The sequence goes on along the minus strand of NC_041392.1, from coordinate 450,733,317 downwards.
CTCTTTGTTCGTCTCCTTCTCCCTGCTATTTCCATAATACATTTTTTTCATCTTTCTCTCTCTTTTCGTTTTTCTCTTTAGCCTCAAAGCTTTTGTGCAGTTAGACCGTGCACCCCTGACGCACACATATGCCTTCAAATATGTACGTCCATTATACCTAGGGGCTTCTTGTACAGAAGCTTGCTATTATTATCCGAGCATCAAGCTCATCACATATGCGTTTTTCCCATATGTACCTTTTCTTCGCCATTATATGCATCGATATGACTTAAGTTTTGGGCAAGCTGGGTTGCCTGGTTCCTGTGCTTATGCATTACGTTCCCGTTAGTTCGGATAGGGCATAAAGGGAGCACCTCTGCGATTGTTATTGTCGGGTCATCCGGATGTGTACCTCAGACTAGGTGAAGCCAAAAGCTAGCATTCTTAATGGAATATTCGGTCGGTGGATTAAAGATGTTTTTTGCATTCGCTCCATTGCGAAGCCCTAGAAGATATATACTGTGATTTTTTCAATCACAGTTCGAACATGCACTATAATGCATGCACACCCAGGGAAAGGAACCCTTAATAGAACTATTCTCTCTGGAAGATGTTTCTTACAACTTTAATGTAATATAACATAACTAGCCGAATACAACTTGTCTGTTCAAGCAACTATGACCCCTACGCCTGGTTTCCATGCATTCCCCCGTCTATTCGGTCGCACAGGTGTTCGGAAACACTCCGCACCTTCAGGTTCCGAGGTTGAAGCGAAAAGGTCTGCCATGACAATCGTTTTACAATTCAGCTAGAATTTACATATGTCAAGGAAAGTACATAGTCACTTAGACTCATAAATTTCCTCCTCTATACCATCCAACAGGCTACCTAACTTACAATCCTGTTGGGAATATTTTGCAGCTACTCCTACTTGGTCATATACCAAATTAACAGGCACTTCTTTCCCATCTGACCCTAAAGGTCAGACCCGGGCCATGTGATTCGGATCAAGGCTAGTATACCGTGTTTTCACCATGGCCCAGGCCTCTCGCGCACCCTCCCGGCAGGACAATATCTTCCATAATCAGATACATCGTCGCGCTCCCTTGAATAGCTCTACAAGCTCCTCCATAGTTCCTAGAGGGGAGGCGGATGGCCATAAGACCTTAGCAACACTCCGCATTGCCTGCCGAGCTTGCTCGTGCATTTGCGATAGCCCCTGCAGCAGATCATCCGACGATCTGGACACCTCCTCTTAGGGACGGCCTGTCAGCATACCTGGAAACATAACTTTGTCAGTACCTTTCATCTTCGAACTATTATAAGGTAAGTCCGGCCACATACTGAATATGCCGCCTCGGAGCCTTTTATTCTCCTTCATGGAGTCAGCCAGTTGGGCCCGCACATATTTCAGTTCCTCACCCAGTTGGATGTTGGAATCCTGGATTTTGTTTTTCTCGTCTCAGACTCGGGTCAGAATGTGCTCGCCTGCGGCGTGCAGTCTTTTCGCTTCTTTCTCATCCTTTTGAGCGGCCTTCAGTTTCTCTTCCAGTTGGTCCAACGACCCTGTTATGAGACAAGCAGCAGTATCAACACAGCTGGCATATAATCATTGTTTCTCGATGGAGGGAAATATTACTAGAGGACGCCTTCTTGAGCTTTTCAAGTTCGACGGTAGTAGCAGTTAGCTGTGTCCGACACTTTTCCAGCTCTTCGGCTAGCAGGTTGTTCTTCTCCGTAAGAACCTAGTTATACAATAATCCTTAAATCATTTGTACCAACTGCTTCAAGTCTCGGGGGCTACTAGCATATGGTTATCATATTCGGACAAAGTAAACTTACCCGCACATCTATTAAATGCTGCTTTGTGGCTCTGTTAAGCCCATCTCGAGCAGCTCGGATATATGCATCAGCCGAGCTGAAGGCGTTAAATGCCTCTTCTGAAAAACCGAGGTCTTGTAAAATGGCCCTGCGGCATCGATGATTCATGGCGCTCTCCACTTTCGAGTTGGTGACAGATACATCATCTGAATCCTCGGCTAGAGGACAGTCTGGCGTCACCCCCGCATCAGCCCCCGTCTTCACGGTAGGTGATACGTCTCCAATGTATCTATAATTTTTGATTTCTCCATGCTATATTATCTACTGTTTTGGACATTATTGGGCTTTATTATCCACTTTTATATTATTTTTGGGACTAACCTATTAATAGGAGGCCCAACCTAGAATTGCTGTTTTTGCTTGTTTTAGGGTTTCGAAGAAAAGGAATATCAAACGGAGTCCAAACGGAATGAAACCTTCGGGAACGTGATTTTCTCACCGAATACAACTCAGGAGACTTGGACCCTATGTCAAGGCACGTAACAGGAGGCCACGAGGTAGGGGGGCGCGCCCTACCCTACCAGGCGCGCCCCCACCCTCGTGGCCCCCTGTTGCTCCACCGACGTACTTCTTCCTCCTATATATACCCTCGTACCCCCAAATGATCAGATAAGGAGCCAAAACCCTAATTCCACCGCCGTAACTTCCTGTATCAACGAGATCCCATCTTGGGGCCTGTTCCGGAGCTCCGCCGGAGGGGGCATCGATCACGGAGGGCTTGTACATTAACACCATAGCCTCTCCGATGAAGTGTGAGTAGTTTACTTCAGACCTACGAGTCCATAGTTAGTAGCTATATGGCTTCTTCTCTCTTTTTGGATCTCAATACAATGTTCTCCCCCTCTCTTGTGGAGATCTATTCGATGTAATCTTCTTTTTGCGGTGTGTTTGTTGAGACCGATGAATTGTGGGTTTATGATCAAGTCTATCTACGAATAATATTTGAATCTTCTCTGAATTCTTTTATGTATGATTGGTTATCTTTGCATGTCTCTTCGAATTATCAGTTTGGTTTGGCCTACTAGATTGATCTTTCTTGCAATGGGAGAAGTGCTTAGCTTTGGGTTCAATCTTGCGGTGTCCTTTCCCATTGACAGTAAGGGCAGCAAGGCACATATTGTATTGTTGCCATCGAGGATAACAAGATGGGGTTTTCTTCATATTGCATGAGTCTATCCCTCTACATCATGTCATCTTGCTTAAGGTGTTACTCTGTTTTTAACTTAGTACTCTAGATGCATGCTGGATAGCGGTCGATGAGTGGAGTAATAGTAGTAGATGCAGGCAGGAGTCAGTCTACTTGTCTCGGATGTGATGCCTATATACATGATCATACCTAGATATTCTCATAACTATGCTCAGTTCTGTCAATTGCTCAATAGTAATTTGTTCACCCACCGTAGAATACTTATGCTCTCAAGAGAAGCCACTAGTGAAACCTATGGCCCCTGGGTCTATCTTTATCATATCAATCTCCTACTACTTTGTTATTTACTTTGCTATTTACTTTGCCTTTATTTTACTTTTCATCTTTATCATAAAAATACCAAAAATATTATCTTATCATATCTATCAGATCTCACTCTCGTAAGTGGCCCTATAGGGATTGACAACCCCTATTTCCGTTGGTTGCGAGGATTTATTTGTTTTGTGCAGGTACGAGGGACTCGCGCATAGCCTCCTACTAGATTGATACCTTGGTTATCAAAAACTGAGGGAAATACTTACGCTACTTTGCTGCATCATCCCTTCCTCTTCGGGGAAAACCAACGCAGTGCTAAAAGAGGTAGCAAGAAGGATTTCTGGCGCCATTGCCGGGGAGGTCTACGCAAAAGTCAACATACCAAGTACCCATCACATACCCTTATCTTCCGCATTATATTATTTGCCATTTTCCTCTCGTTTTCCTCTCCCCCCAATTCACCCTTGTTGTTTTATTCGCCCTCTCTCTCTCTATCCTCCCTCTCTTTCTCTATTTACCCCTTTTTGTCCGCTTGCTTTTTGTTTGCTTGTGTGTTAGTTTGCTTATTTGTCGCGATGGCTCAAGATAATACTAAATTGTGTGACTTCACCAATAGCAACAACAATGATTTTATTAGCACTCCGATTGCTCCTCTTACCGATGCTGAATCTTGTGAAATTAATACTTCTTTGTTGAATCTTGTCATGAAAGATCCGTTCTCCGGCCTTCGTAATGAAGATGCCGCTACCCATCTTAATAGCTTCGTTAATTTGTGTGGCATGCAAAATAAGAAAGATGTGGATAATGATATTGTTAAATTGAAGCTATTTCCTTTTTCGCTTAGAGATCGTGCTAAAGCTTGGTTTTCGTCTTTGCCTAAAATAGTATTGGTTCATGGAACACGTGCAAAGATGCTTTTATCTCGAAGTATTTTCCTCCTGCTAAGATCATCTCTCTTAGAAATGATATTATGAACTTTAAGCAACTTGATCATGAACATGTTGCACAAGCTTGGGAGAGAATGAAATTAATGATACGTAATTGCCCTACTCATGGTTTAAACTTGTGGATGATTATACAAAATTATGCCGGCTTGAATTTTGCTTCTAGAAATCTTTTGGATTCGGCCACAGGAGGCACTTTTATGGAAATCACTTTAGGATAAGCTACTAAACTCCTAGATAATATTATGGTTAATTATTCTCAATGGTATACTGAAAGATCTACTAATAAAAAGGTGCATGCGATAGAAGAAATTAATGTTTTGAGTGGAAAGATGGATGAACTTATGAAATTATTTGCTAATAAGAGTGTTTCTTCTGATCCTAATGATATGCCCTTGTCTACTTTGATTGAGAATAATAATGAATCTATGGATGTGAATTTTGTTCGTAGGAACAATTTTGGTAACAACGCGTATAGAGGAAATTTCAACCCTAGGCCTTATCCTAGTAATTCCTCTAATAATTATGGTAATTCCTACAACAATTCTTATGGAAATTATAATAAGATGCCCTCTGATTTTGAGTCTTATATTAAAGAATTTATTACTTCGCAAAAGAATTTTAATGCTATGATTGAAGAAAAATTGCTTAAGTTTGATGATTTGGCTAGGAACGTTGATAGAATTGCTCTTAATGTTGATTCTTTGAAACTTAGATCTATTCCACCTAATCATGATATCAATGAGTCTCTCAAAGCCATGAGAATTTCCATTGATGAGTGCAAAGAAAGAACCGCTAGGATGCGTGCTAAGAAAGATGCCTTTATAAAAGTGTGTTCTTCTAGTTCCTATGAAAATAATGATGAAGATCTAAAAGTTATTGATGTGTCCCTTATTAAATCTTTGTTTTGCAATATGAATCTTGATAATGATGGGACTGAATATGATCCACCTTTACCTAGAAGGCGTTCCAAGAATTCTGAATCTTTTGACCTTGATGCTAAATTTGATAAAAGTGGGATTGAAGAAATTAAAACCCTAGATGTTGCTAAACCCACTATTATGGATTTCAAGGAATTTAACTATGAAAATTTCTCTTTGATTGATTGTATTTCCTTGTTGCAATCCGTGCTAAATTCTCCTCATGCTTATAGTCAAAATAAAGCGTTTACTAAACATATCGTTGATGCCTTGATGCAATCTTATGAAGAAAAACTTGAATTGGAAGTTTCTATCCCTAGAAAACTTTATGATGAGTGGGAACCAACTATTAAAATTAAAATTAAAGATCATGAATGCTATGCTTTATGTGATTTGGGTGCTAGTGTTTCCACGATTCCAAAGACTTTGTGTGATTTGTTAGGTTTCCGTGATTTTGATGATTGCTCTCTAAACTTGCACCTTGCGGATTCCACTATTAAGAAACCTATGGGAAGAATTAATGATGTTCTTATTTTTGCAAATAGGAATTATGTGCCCGTAGATTTTATCGTTCTTGACATTGATTGCAATCCTTCATGCCCTATTATTCTTGGTAGACCTTTCCTTAGAACGATTGGCGCAATTATTGATATGAAGGAAGGAAATATTAGATTCCAATTTCCGTTAAGGAAAGGCATGGAACACTTTCCTAGAAACAAAATTAAATTACCTTATGAATCTATTATGAGAGCCACTTATGGATTGCCTACCAAAGATGGCAATACCTAGATCTATTCGTGCTTTTTATGCCTAGCTAGGGGCGTTAAACGATAGCGCTTGTTGGGAGGCAACCCAATTTTATTTTTATTCCTTGCTTTTTGATCCTGCTTAGTAATAAATAAATTATTTAGCCTCTGTTTTCGTTATGTTTTTTGTGTTTAATTAGTGTTTGTGCCAAGTAGAACCGTTGGGAAGACTTGGGGAAAGTCTTGTTGAACTTGCTGTAAAAAACAGAAACTTTAGCGCTCACGAGAACTGCTGTCATTTTTATTTGGAAAGTGCTATTTAGTTAATTCTTTTTGCAGATGATTAACATATAAATTCCTCACGTACAGCAATTTATTTTAGAATTTTTGGGGTTCCAGATCTTGCGCTAGATACAGATTACTACATACTGTTCTGTTTTTGACAGATTCTTTTTTGCGTGTGTTGTTTGCTTATTTTGATGAATCTATGGCTAGTAAATTAGTTTATAAACTATAGAGAAGTTGGAATACAGTAGGTATAACACCCATATAAATAAATAATGAGTTCATTACAGTACCTTGAAGTGGTCTTTTGTTTTCTTTTGCTAACGGAGCTCATGAGTTTTCTACTTTAAGTTTTTGTTGTGAAGTTTTCAAGTTTTGGGTAAAGATTTGATGGATTATGGAAGAAGGAGTGGCAAGAGCCTAAGCTTGGGGATGACCATGGCACCCCCAAGATAATCTAAGGACACCTAAAAGCCAAAGCTTGGGGATGCCCCAGAAGACATCCCCTCTTTCGTGTACTTCTATCGGTAACTTTACTTGGAGCTATATTTTTATTTACCACATGATTTGTGTTTTACTTGGAGCGTCTTGTATGATTTGTGTCTTTGCTTGTTATTTTACCATAATAATCCTTGTTTTACACACCTTTTGAGAGAGCCATACATGATTTGGAATTTGTTAGAATACTCTATGTGCTTCGCTTATATATTTTGAGTTATATAATTTTGCTCTAGTGCTTCACTTATATCTTTTAGAGCACACTGGTGGATTTGTTTTATAGAAACTATTGATCTCTCATGCTTCACTTAGATTATTTTGAGAGTCTTAATAGCATGGTAATTTGCTTAAAATCCTAATATGCTTGGTATGCAAGATTAATAATAAAATGAGTGTGTTGAATACTATGATAAGTTTGATACTTGATAATTGTTTTGAGACATGAAGATGGTGATATTAAAGTCATGCTAGTTGAGTAGTTGTGAATTTGAGAAATACTTGTGTTGAAGCTTGTGATTCCCGTAGCATGCACGTATGGTGAATCGTTATGTGATGAAGTCGGAGCATGATTTATTTATTGATTGTCTTCCTTATGAGTGGCGGTCGGGGATGAGCGATGGTATTTTCCTACCAATCTATCCCCCTAGGAACATGCGCGTAATACTTTGCTTCAATAACTTGTAGATTTTTGCAATAAGTATATGAGTTCTTTATGACTAATGTTGAGTCCATGGATTATACGCACTCTCACCCTTCCACCTTTGCTAGCCTCTCTAATACCGCGCACCTTTCGCCGGTATCATACACCCACCATATACCTTCCTCAAAACAGCCACCATACCTACCTATTATGGCATTTCCATAGCCATTCCGAGATATATTGCCATGCAACTTTCCACCGTTTCGTTTATGACACACTCCATCATTGTCATATTTCTTAGCATGATCATGTAGTTGACATAGTATTTGTGGCAAAGCCACCGTTCATAATTATTTCATACTTGTCACTCATGCATCATTGCATATCCCGGTACACCGCCGGAGGCATTCATATAGAGTCATATCTTGTTCTAAGTATCGAGTTGTAATTATTGAGTTGTAAGAAAAATAAAAGTGTGATGATCATCATTATTAGAGCATTGTCCCAAGTGAGGAAATGATGATGGAGACTATGATTCCCCCACAAGTCGGGATGAGACTCCGGACGAAAAATAAAAATAAAAAAAGAGAGAAAGAAAAGAGGCCATAAAAAGAGAGAGAAAGGCCCAAATAAAAAAATGAGAGAAAAAGAGAGAAGGGGCAATGTTACTATCCTTTTACCACACTTGTGCTTCAAAGTAGCACCATGATCTTCATAGTACAGAGTCTCTCATGTTATCACTTTCATATAATAGTGGGAATTTTTCATTATAGAACTTGGCTTATATATTCCAATGATGGGCTTCCTCAAATTGCCCTAGGTCTTCATGAGCAAGCAAGTTGAATGCACACCCACTTAGATTCTTTTTGAGCTTTCATATACTTATAACTCTAGTGCATCCGTTGCATGGCAATCCCTACTCACTCACATTGATATCTATTGGTGGGCATCTCCATAGCCCGTTGATAGGCCTAGTTGATGTGAGACTATCTTCCCCTTTTTGTCTTCTCCACAACCACCACTCTATTCCACCTATAGTGCTATATCCATGGCTCACGCTCATGTATTGTGTGAAGATTGAAAAAGTTTTGAGAATGTCAAAAGTATGAAACAATTGCTTGGCTTGTCATCGGGGTTGTGCATGATTTAAATATTTTGTGTGGTGAAGATAGAGCATAGCCAGACTATATGATTTTGTAGGGATAACTTTCTTTAGCCATGTTATTTTGAGAAGACATAATTGCTTTGTTAGTATGCTTGAAGTATTATTATTTTCTATGTCAATATGAACTTTTGTCTTGAATCTTTCAGATCTGAATGTTCATACCACAATTAAGAAGAATTACATTAAAATTATGCCAAGTAGCACTCCGCATCAAAAATTCTGTTTTTATCATTTACCTACTCGAGGACGACCAGGAATTAAGCTTGGGGATGCTTGATACGTCTCCAACGTATCTATAATTTTTGATTGCTCCATGCTATATTATCTACTGTTTTGGACATTATTGGGCTTTATTATCCACTTTTATATTATTTTTGGGACTAACCTATTAACCGGAGGCCCAACCGAGAATTGCTGTTTTTTGCCTGTTTTAGGGTTTCGAAAAAAAGGAATATCAAACGGAGTCCAAACGGAATGAAACCTTCGGGAACGTGATTTTCTCACCGAATACAACTCAGGAGACTTGGACCCTACGTCAAGGCATGTAACAGGAGGCTACGAGGTAGGGGCCGCGCCCTACCTTACCAGGCGCGCTCCCCACCCTCGTGGGCCCCCTGTTGCTCCACCGACGTACTTCTTCCTCCTATATATACCCACGTACCCCAGACAATCAGTTAAGGAGCCAAAACCCTAATTCCACCACCGTAACTTTCTGTATCCACGAGATCCCATCTTGGGGCCTGTTTTGGAGCTCCGCCGGAGGGGGCATCGATCATGGAGGGCTTCTACATCAACACCATAGCCTCTCCGATGAAGTGTGAGTAGTTTAGTTCAGACCTACGGGTCCATAGTTAGTAGCTAGATTGCTTCTTCTCTCTTTTTGGATCTCAATACAATGTTCTCCCCCTCTCTTGTGGAGATCTATTCGATGTAATCTTGTTTTTGCGGTGTGTTTTTTGAGACCGATGAATTGCGGGTTTATGATCAATTCTATCTATGAATAATATTTGGATCTTCTCTGAATTATTTTATGTATGATTGGTTATCTTTGCAAGTCTCTTCGAATTATCAGTTTGGTTTGGCCTACTAGATTGATCTTTCTTGCAATGGGAGAAGTGCTTAGCTTTGGGTTCAATCTTGCGGTGTCCTTTCCCGGTTACAGTAATGGCAGCAAGGCACGTATTGTATTGTTGCCATTGCAGATAACAAGATGGGGTTTTCTTCATACTGCATGAGTCTATCCCTCTACATCATGTCAGCTTGCTTAAGGCGTTACTCTGTTTTTAACTTAATACTCTAGATGCATGCTGGATAGCGGGCGATGAGTGGAGTAATAGTAGTAGATGCAGGCAGGAGTCGGTCTACTTGTCTCGGACGTGATGCCTATATACATGATCATACCTAGATATTCTCATAACTATGCTCAATTCTGTTAATTGCTCAACAGTAAATTGTTCACCCACCGTAGAATACTTATGCTCTCGAGAGAAGCCACAAGTGAAATCTATGGCCCCCGGGTCTATCTTTATCATATCAATCTCCTACTACTGAGTTATTTACTTTGAAATTTACTTTGCCTTTATTTTACTTTGCATCTTTATCATAAAAATACCAAAAATATTATCTTATCATATCTATCAGATCTCACTCTCGTAAGTGGCCCTATAGGGATTGACAACCCCTATTTGTGTTGGTTGCGAGGATTTATTTGTTTTGTGCAGGTACGAGGGACTCGCGCGTAGCCTACTACTAGATTGATACCTTGGTTCTCAAAAACTGAGGGAAATACTTAAGCTACTTTGCTGCATCATCCCTTCCTCTTCGGGGAAAACCAACGCAGTGCTAAAAGAGGTAGCAACAGGATCTAGATCCTGGCTGCGGGAAGTATGACCGGCCGGACCTCCGGATATAGTCCGGCACACCTTTTTCCCGATACAAGGTAAACGAAAAGGTCGTAGTTGGATGTGACTACCAAAGTGCATATTTGCAAATCCATACCTCTTTGATGAAGGGTCGGCCGCATCTTCGTTTGTCTTCCTCTTCGAAGGCTTGCCCGGTGTGGGGGGCGCTCTCTTCGGAGATGCCCCCGAGGTAGCATGGCGTGCCGAACGCCACCCCTTTTGAGCACAGGACAGTGCGGTGGGTGAGGAGGAATGAGAAAACTCTCTTGGACAAGGTATCTCTGGATTACTTACATGCGAAGCAGGAAGGAGACCGGGGTAATTGGCGATGATGGGTACACCTGTATTGTCATAGCTCATCTGATAGAATATTCCATCCTCGAGCTCCACAAATATGTTCAGATCTTCCTCGTATCTGGGGTCAAGATCCCGGTTGTGATTCTCCGGCTGAGGGGCAGGGTCGTGGATCCCCTCAACAGCCTTTTGCCGTTCCTATTATAAGCGGATAAGATACTGCCTGTCAAGAATGATTTAGGGATAGGAGTAAAATAGTGGAGTCAGAGCTTACCCAGCTAGGAGGATTATACATGGAAAATCCATGTCGATATTGGAGATGGGTGAACTCCTCCTTCTCCCCTTTATATAGTTCGGCCAATATTTTGGCCAAAGTGGCGGGGGTCTTGGGGCCCTTCTGACCATAGCGTGAGGCGTTGTCTTCCCCGTTATAATGCCACATGGGCAGCCCTATGTATTGGAGTGGCTAGAACCCCATGTTATGGAGATCTCTATTACCTCGACTATTGACAATCCGGACTGGGCAAGCATCTTAATCTTGCCCAGCACCAGGCTGATCTCTGCACTATCCTCTTCCTCGAGGCTCCGAGGATGCCAGCTATGACGTTTCTTCAATGGAGCACTTGAAAACTCGGGGAGGCCCATTATGACAGGGTCGGGAAGAGTGACATCGTCGATGTAGAACCATTTGGAAGGCCACTCTTCGGAAGCTTTCTTCGGCGTGCCGGACAGGTATCCGGTCCCGGCGATGCGCCACACTTCGGCTCCTCCCACTTCACAAATTGGCCCACCTTGATTATGAGGGATAAGGTAGAACAATCTTCTCCATAAATTGAAATGGGCCTCGCAGCCCAGGAATAGCTCGCATAGAGCGACATAACCCGCAATATGAAGGATAGAGGCGGGAGTGAGACTGTGCAATTGGAGGCCATAATACTCCAATAGACCTCGGAGGAAGGGATGGATCAGAAATCTGACACCTCTTAATAAGAAGGGGATGAAGCATACTCGTGCTCCTCTGGACGGATTGGGGAAGTTCTCCACTTGAGACCCGCCCTTGAAGGACGTCATCCCTGCTCGTACGGGGACCAAATTCGCGAGGGGGGGGGGGGGTGAGAAAGCCCTGTGTTTGCAGCTTCACCAGCTGACTGTGAGAAACTGAACATCTCTCCCAATCCCCCTTTTCGGAGTTGTGGGGACGAGAGGAAGAGCTAGGAGCGCTAGCCATGTTGGGGTGGTTCTGCTCCACAAGCTTTGAGGGTTTCTTCCGCGAGATTTGGAGGGGATTTGAGATCTATTCTCTTTAAATAGGCACCTTTCTGGTACGGTCAGGGTGGTATGTGCAAAAATACCCTGACCTCTCGCATTCGCTCGACACGTGGAAGCTGAAGTTGTCGATGCAAAGAAGCCGAGGGGTACATCATTAAATGGAAGGCCGAACACACTACTTGGAAGTCACTAGTGGAGGAACCCGCCTTGCAATGCCGAAGACAATCTATGCGCCAAACACCTCGTCATTGAAGACTAGTTTGGGGGCTACTGAGGGAGTCCTAGACTAAGGGGTCCTCAGGCGTCCGGCCTGTTAGCCATGGGCTGGACTGATGGGTTGTGAAGATACGAAGACCGAAGACTGCACCCATGTCCGGACGGGACTCTCCTTGGCATGGAAGGCAAGCTTGGCGGTCAAATAAGTAGATTCCTTTCTTTGTAACCGTCCGTATGTAACCCTAGATCCCCCCGGTGTCTATATAAACCAAAGGACTTAGTCCAGAGGGAGGACAATCATTACCATATTCATATAGGCTAGGCTCTTAGGGTTTGGCCATCTCGATCTCATGGTAGATCAACTCTTATAATACTCATATTCATCAAGATCAATCAAGCAGCACATAGGGTATTACCTCCATAGAGAGGGCCCGAACCTTGGTAAAACATTGTGTCCCCCATCTCCTGTTACCATCGATCCTAGAGGCACAGTTCGGGACCCCCTACCCGAGATCCGCCGGTTTTGACACCGACAACCATTTCCTCAGCTGATGAGAAAGCCAAAGCTGTTGTTATTAATGAAGGCACTCGTCCATTGGATGGTCGGTTTCACAAAGCTGCATCCTATTCCACCAATGATGACTTTGCAACACAAGATTCTGTCGCCACTACCTCATGAGTGATGACTGATCGCGAGCTTCTCCTCAGTCTTCATCGGAAGGTAGATCACAATCACAAGTGGGTCAAGCGTCAATTTGGCTCAATTCTTCAGAATATGACTGAGGGAGTCCTGGACTAAGGGGTCCTCGGGCGTCCGGCCTGTTAGCCATGGGCCGGACTGATGGGCTGTGAAGATACGAAGACCGAAGAGTGCATCCGTGTCCGGATGGGACTCTCCTTCGCATGGAAGGCAAGCTTGGTGACCAAATATGTAGATTCCTTTCTTTGTAACCTACCTTGTGTAACCCTAGATCCTCCCGGTGTCTATATAAACTGGAGGACTTAGTCCGAAGGATAGATACATTATCATAACCATACAAGCTCGGCCTCTAGGGTTTAGCCATTACGATCTCGTGGTAGATCAACTCTTGTAATACTCATATTCATCAAGATCAATCAAGCAAGACGTAGGGTATTACCTCCATAGAGAGGGCCCGAACCTGGGTAAAACATTGTGTCCCCTGTCTCCTGTTACCATCGACCTTAGACGCATAGTTCGGGACCCCCTACCCGAGATCCGCCGGTTTTGACACCGACATTGGTGCTTTCATTGAGAGTTCCGTTGTGCTGTCGCCAAAAGGTTTGATGGCCCCTTCAATCGTCAATAATGACGCTATCCAAGGAGAAACTTTCCTCCCCGGACAAATCTTTGTGTTCGGCGGCTTCGCACTACGAGCCAATTCGTTTGGCCATCTGGAGCAGATCGAAAGCTACGCCCCTGGCCATCAGGTCAGATTTGGGAACTTGAAGTACGTTGCGGACATCCGTGGAGACTTGATCTTTGCCGGATTCGATACCGCGGCTACCACTCCTGGTCACCCCGAGAGACATCACCTAAATCTGTCATCGGATTGCATCTAGGAGACAGCTCCCGTACCCACTCTGGCCTTAGATCCGGAGCATACTGCGCCATCCAAGGACGGGAAGCTCAACCCCGCCACGGAGGCCACAGATTCCCCGGTGTTGGAGCCGCACATAGCCTTGATCTCACACAATACCTATGCCACCGGAACTCTAGACTCGTCTCTGGCCGTATATTCCGAACCATGTGAGCCCACGGACGCCGAACTTGATCGTTTATCGATCTTCGAATTTGGTGTCGCAGACATGTTCCAGCACTCGCCTTTGGGTGACATGCTAAACTCATTAAAAAACCTGTCCTTGACGGAGGATCCACAGCCGAACTCTATCTGGTCCGAACTAGGGGCTGACGGTGGAGAATTTTGCTTTCCACCCGCCACCCACTTCATAGCCACGGTCGAGGATTTGACCGACACACTTGATTACGACTCTGAGGACATCGATGGTATGGACGACGATGCTAGAGAAGAAGGGGCCCAGAACCCGCCATTCACCGGATGCTGGACGACCACTTCCTCGTATGATGTATACATGGTGGACGCACCAAAGGAGAACATCGACGATGACAAGGAAGATCCAGCTGAAGATAAACCTTCCGAAATACAATCCAAGCGCCGGCTTCAGCGGCGCCGCTCTAATTCATGCCGCAGTAAAGACAGTAACACCAACAGAGGAGAAGATAACACTCCAGAAGGTGCCGAAGACAATGAAGACCCCATTGAAATAGCTAATGAACAAGATGAACGGGAAGATGAGCAGGTTAGCCCTGGTAAACAGGCCACACATGAAGACTCAGAGGACAGAAGTTATCTTCTGCTCTCCGAGGATGAGGTGAGCCTCGGCACCGACAATTTCATCGAGCCTGAGGAACCTCTTAAGCAGGAGCGCTTCAAGTGCCAGCTAATAGAGACTTCAAGGAGCCTGAAAAAGAAGCAGTAGCAGCTTCAAGCTGACCAAGATCTGCTCAATGATAAATGGACCGATGTACTAGCAGCCGAAGAATACGGCCTCAAGCGCCCAACCAAAAGCTACCCAAAGCGCAATTGCTACCTCAGTTTAACGAGGAGGCGCCAGAATACATACCACCATCGTACAATGCGGCTGACCGACCACCACGTGGTCGGGACAAAACGGCAACTCACGCCGAACGCCAGCCCGCCCCGCCTCATTGCACAGGTAGAGGTAAATTAGCCCACGGCCATACATATGACCTCCGGCAAAACCTGAACAATAAAGCAGGACATACCAGATCAATCTACGGATTGCGTGGACATGCCTCGACACGCGATGATGGCCACCTATTCGGACGTGACAAACTTAGTCATGCACGGGCTAAAAACCGCAGACGGACTCCATCAGAGCTACGTTGCGATATGGCCCGATATAGAGGCGCCGCACACCCTCATTGCTTTACCGATGAGGTCATGGATCATGAATTCCCAGAAGGGTTCAAACCCATGAATATAGAATCATACGATGGAACCATGGACCCCGTGGTGTCGATCGAAGACTTCATTCTCCACATTCATATGGCACGCGGCGATGACCTCCACGCCATCAAATACCTCCCTTTAAAACTCAAGGGGCCAGCTCGGCATTGGCTCAACAGTCTGCCTGAAAATTCTATTGGCAGCTGGGAGGACTTGTAAGAGGCCTTCCTCGATAACTTCCAAGGTACATATGTTCGACCTCCGGACGCTGATGACTTAAGCCATATAGTTCAACAGCCTGGAGAGTCCTCCAGGAAATTTTGGACTAGGTTCTTAACTAAAAAGTACCAAATCGACGATTGTCCGGACGCAGAAGCCCTAGTAGCCTTCAAACACAGCATCCGCGACGAATGGATCGCTCGCCAACTCGGCCAAGAAAAGCCAAAATCCATGGCGGCCCTCACGGCACTCATGACCCGCTTTTGTGCGGGCGAGGACAGTTGGTTGGCCCATAGCAAAAACAATGCAAGTGATGCCGGCACCCCTGAAGTTAAAAATAACGAAGACAAGTCTCGACGCAATAGGTACAAGCGTCGAAACAACAGTGACAACACCGACGATACGGGGGTCAATGCCGGATTCAGTGGCTCTAAGTCCGGTTAGCGGAAGAAGCCATTCCAAAAGAACAATTTAGGCCCATCCAGCTTGGACTGCATACTTGATCGTCCGTGCTAGATTCATGGCACCCCGGACAAACCACCCAATCATACAAATAGAGATTGCTGGGTTTTTAAACAGGTCGGCAAATTAAATGCCGTGAACAGGGAAAAGGGATCACAAAGCAAGGACGATGACGAAGAGCCCCAGCAACCGAATATAGGGGGACAGAAGAAGTTTCCCCCTCAGGTCAAAACGGTGAACATGATATACGCTACCCACATCCCCAAGAGGGAGCGCAAGCATGCGCTCAGGGACGTCTACGCGATAGAGCCAGTCGCCCCAAAATTTAATCCATGGTCTTCATGCCCGATCATTTTTGATCGCCGGGATCATCCGACCAGTATCTGTCACAGTGGCTCAGCCGCACTGGTCCTAGACCCAATAATTGATGGGTTCCAACTGACTCGTGTCCTTATGGACGGAGGTAGCAGCCTCAATCTGCTCTATCAGGATACATCGCGAAAAATGGGTATTTACCCATCACGGACCAAGCCCACCAGGACTACCTTCAAAGGAGTCATACCAGGTGTAGAGGCCCGCTGTACGGGCACAATCACACTAGAGGTTGTCTTCAAATCTCCGGACAACTTCCGAAGCGAGGAGTTAATCTTCGATATCGTCCCCTTCCGCAGCGACTATCACACACTGCTTGGACAAACTGTGTTTGCTCGATTCAACGCAGTAGAACACTATGCTTATCTCAAGCTCAAGATGCCTGGTCCATGCGGCGTCATAACGGTTAATGGAAATACGGAATGCTCCCTCCATACAGAAGAGCACACAGCTGCCTTAGTAGCAGAAGTACATAGCGGCCTTCTCAAGGAGAACCTTAATTCGGCTGCCGAGCCGACGGACACCATTAAGAGGGTCCGGATTACTCTGCAGCAGGAGAGCTCGGTTCGTCAGGACCTCGACTAGGAATCCGGCCTCCGTCTCAGTCCCGATCAAGGTGCCGTGCATACATAATTACGCACTCAGAATCCCATGGGCATCGACAGAGGCATAGCTAGCTTATGGTCCATAGTACGGCTCAACCGACATCGGATACACACATACTTTCACTTTTACTTGTTTCCTTTTCAGGTCTCAATCCCACAGGCCCCATCTAGTGGTCTGGTCATCGGTCCTCTTGAAGGATAAACACACCAAGACGGCGAGAAACGCAGACATATGGGGGACTTTTTAGGTGATTCCGTTAACGATAACTCTACCTGTTTTTAGGACCCACATGCAGCTCTCCCTTGGTTTCGGCATGTCAAATAGCCTGTTTCTTATCACACTACCTGTATCAATATGCCTTGACATACTAATTAAATTACAATTTGAACAGTTTGCGGCTGGAGCTTTAGGACCCCAGCTTTTTACCTTTGCACCTTTTTTGTTTTATTTCTCATTTTTCTCTCAGCTCCCCTGTGGATAACCCTATCAGGTAGCACCCATACACTTTGGTACATTTGATGTTTGCCAGGGGCTTCATAGCACCCCACATTACGACAACAAAAGTCCGAACACTTTTTATAAGTATAGTTTGGCACCCCGAATTTAGCATTACATGCATTGGCTCCGAACCATGTCTTTGGTCAATAGTTGGGTTTCCTGGCTCCTGTTCTTGCTACCTTACATTCTGCTATATCGGCTAAGGTAGTAAAGGGAGAACTACTGCAATTGTGCCTTGGTTTATCCAAAGGAGCACCTCAGTAGAGAAAGCCGAAAACTGACTGTCATGATGCGGCGAGAGCCGGTCAGCTGTTCGGAGGTTACAAATCATTGGAGATTTCTTCCGCATTACGTGAAGGATTGGTACTTCCCGATCAGACGCTTATAGCACTCTAGTGCGGATACTAGGGGCTGCGCCCATGTTTTTATTGTCGAACTCCTATGGCTAAGTGAGGGCGTTATAGCCGCATAGTCTGGTTGCCTGGTTCGTTGCGCTAAACAACTCCTTCAAGGACCATCTAATTGGATCAAGATTGTTTATATTCCATCCCAAACACCCCCGTACTACCTACGTGGGGGCAGAAGCCGACGACTGGTTTACCCTCAGATTTCATACAACATGGCCGCACAGGAAGTAAAAATTTAAAAACATAACAAGCATTATATTGCACAATCACTTTGTTTTATCATACAAGGTAGAGGAAGCTCGAATACATTCATTCAAAGATAGTGTCTTTCACACAATGATCCACAACAATGTGGGACCCCTCTAGGACATCGCCGAAGTATCGCTCGGGGTATGCGGTGCTCCTTCCCCTCCGGTGGCCCCTCGGTTGCTAATTTGACAGCATCCAGCTTCACCCACAAGACCTTGCAATAGGAGAAGGCCAGACGTGCGCCCTTGATGCAACGGACCGCTTGACGACATCCAGCCGAGGACAGACACCTTCACGAGGCCGAAGTAACTGCCGGGTATAGCTTCGGCTGGCCACAACTGGATTATTAAATCCTTCATGGCCAGTTCGGCCACCCCTATGCAGCTCGACCAGCTATTTTAGCCGACCACTGAAGGGCACCGGATGTTCTGGCCCAAGATATTGCGACCAGAACAACTTCTCCATGGAGCTCCCTTCTTCGCCTCGGAAGAACTCCGCAGCGTCAGCCACACTGCATGGCAGATCAGTAAAACCCCCTGGAGAACTCTGAATCTGGGTTAGTAAACGATATTTCATCTTCACATTCTTGCTTTGCATATTGAATGCCTTACCCGCCATGATCTTCCTGGCCTACTGGATCTCCTGGATGGCGCCCTGGGCCTCATTCCGGGCTACCTCCGCACTCTGACGAGCCTTGGCGGGTTCAATCTCTTGAACCAACGCATCGCGCTCCAAGGCCTCGCACTTCTTCACCACATCCTCGAGCTCCTGTTGGACCTCGTTGACCCGGGCCTTGAGCTTCTTCCGAGCGGCCTGCTCCTTGACAGCCTTCCCTTCGGCTTCGGCCAGGGCCTTTTTCAGGGCCTCGACCTCGGTCGTCGCCTCTGTACACATCATGGCATTTCGGTCACTACATATCATTTTACCTTTTTCGAATACATAACAGGTTATTACTTACCTTGTTTTTCCTGGAGTTGCCTCTTCACCTGGCCCAGCTCCTCCTCGGTCTCCGCCAGTTTCTGCTTCAGTCCGAAGACTTCGGCACTATGCGAGGCTACAACCAACAACGATGCCTGTGTTTACATTTCAGTAAAATTTAGTTAGTTTCCTGCAATAGGAGATTGATCCTTTGTCCGGCTTTTTCTTTCCAAACACCGGACAGTGTCTTAGGGGCTACTGTCTACATTGGGATTTTCTCTTTTTTGCGTCGCTTACCTCGAAACCTGTCAGTAGGCTGATGCAGGCTTTGGTTAGTCCGCTTTTGGCGGACTAAACCCTTTCAATTACCGTGCCCATAAGGACACGGTGCTCATCCACAATGGAAGCGCCTTGCAGTTTTTCCTGGAGTTGCCTCTTCACCTGGCCCAGCTCCTCCTCGGTCTCCGCCAGTTTCTGCTTCAGTCCGAAGACTTCGACACTATGCGAGGCTACAGCCAACAACGATGCCTGTGTTTACATTTCAGAAAAATTTAGTTAGTTTCCTGCAATAGGAGATTGATCCTTTGTACGACTTTTTCTTTCCAAACACCAGACAGTGTCTCAGGGGCTACTGTCTACATTGGGATTTTCTCTTTTTTGTGTCACTTACCTCGAAACCTGTCAGCAGGCTGATGCAGGCTTTGGTTAGTCCGCTTTTGGTGGACTAAACCCTTTCAATTATCGTGCCCATAAGGACACGGTGCTCATCCACAATGGAAGCGCCTCGCAGCGCTTCCAACAGATTGTCCAGTGCCCCTGGTTGGATAGGGGTCAATGGCGGAATAGGCATCCCCCTTCTTTCGTAGAAGGTTGCGTGCCGGATTCCGGAGCCACATCAGTCTTCGGAATTGAGTCTGGCTGACGGCCGAACTGAATATGGCCCTCCCCACTAGTCTCCACGGGGATTGATTCCCCCTGGTGTTCGACGACGGGGGTTTCGCCTTCTGGCGCCTCCTGAGCCTCTCCCCCGCCTGGAACAGTCCTTCGGGACAGCACCTCCACATCGTCCCTAGCCTTGGGGGAGTGAGTGGCCTGCGGTGAATCGCTGGCCATCGGCCTTGAGTCCAGCGAACCTCATGATGAGGATTGCTGGGAGCTATCGTGGGCTGGACTGTAATAGCATAACTAATAATATCAATACAACAAAGAGGAAAGACTTGGTTTATGGGCTGATATGAGTTTTAGCACTAACGATGCGGCCCGAGGCTTAGTGCGGGGGCGTCTCTCCGGACTGCTGTCGACGTCCCATGCGGAGTTATCTGCAAGGGAGCTCTTCCCGTTCTTGGACGTCTCTGCCTCCAGATTTCTGGAAGCTGCCCACTTCTTCCTCCCCTCATCAGGAGGAGGGTTGTTCTCCTCCTCCTCCTCATCGTCGTCTTCGGCGGCGGAGGAGCAGGTCTTGTCTTCGGACGTCGTGTCTAAAGCGCCCTTGTGGCGGGGGCCACTTCGGACCCCCTTGGCCTTCCCTGTGGCCTTCTTCTCCGGCGCCTTATAGGGCGCCGGCACCAGCATCTTTGCTAAACGCTGGATGACCGGTTCTTCAGGCAGCGGAGCCGGACATTGGATCCGCTTCGCCTTCTCCATCCACTCCTGAAGAAGCCATGATAATGAAAGCTTAGATATCGTCCTTGAAACAAGCAAGTAAAGGATGCAGTAAAGATTTACCTTGCTGGCGGAGCGATTAACGTTGTACCCGTGGTCTGAGGTTGTGGCCGGCGGTGTCTTGTTACCCTTGAAGAGCAACTTCCAGGCATCTTCATGGGTTGTTTCGAAGAGCCTCTCCAGGGTTTCGTGCTTCTTCGGATTAAACTCCCATAGAGAGTGACTTCGGCTTTGGCAGGGGAGAATTCGGCAAACTAGCATCACCTGGATTACATCGACAAGTTTGACATCCTTGTCCACCATGCTTTGAATGCGCGTTTGCAGCGCTGTCAGCTCGTCTGACGAACACCAGTTCGAGCTCTTCTCAACCCAGGAGGTGAGTCGCATGGGAGCCCCGGAGTTGAATTCGGCAACCGTGGCCCAGGTGGCATCGCAGGGTTCTATAATGTAGAACCATTGTTTCTGCCATTCCTTGATAGACTCCACGAAAGTGCCTTTTGGCCAGGAGACGTTGGCCAGCTTGCTCACCATGGTGCCTCCGCACTCCGCGTGCTGGCCATACACCACCTTCGGCTTCACATTGAAGATTTTGAGCCACAGCATGAAGTGGGGTTGGATGCGGAGGAAGGCTTCACACACGATGATGAACGTCGAGATGTTGAGAAAGGAGTTCGGGGATAGGTCGTGGAAGTCTATCCTGTAGTAGAACATCAGCCCGCGGATGAAGGGGTGGAGTGGAAACCCTAACCAATGGAGGAAATGAGGGATGAATGCTACCCTCTCATTGGGCTTCGACGTGGGAACGATTTGTCCCTGGGCTGGAAGGCGGCGGGCGATTCCCTTCGCCAGATACCCGACCGCCCGAAGCTCGGTGACGTCCTCCTCCTTGACGGAGGAGGCCATCCACTTGCCTTGACCTCCGGATCTCCACATGGTTGGGTGCTTGCTCGAGTGGGAAACAGATGAGAACTTGGGCGCTGGAGCTCAAGAGTGGAAGGACAGAGGAAGAGAGAAGGCGTGGGAGAAGAAAAGGGATTCTTATCTCCTTATAAAGGCAGTGAATATTGAACGCCTCCCCACTCTCCTTGAAATTCGCCTACTCCCAAGGGATGTATAAACGGCATGGTTGGGTTACCCACGCCTGTATTGATAAGGATCCCGCAATAAGGGGACACGATCACTGCTTTGACAAGACGTGCCAATGGAAATCGCATCTCGAAAGACGAGATGGCAGATAAAACGGTTCGATATAGTGACCGGGAAGATGTGATGTCATGTTGTAAAAAATATGGCAGCGGATTGGACTCGTGGAATATTATATTCTCTCTACGATTGTGTGTGGTGTGTGTTACAGGTCCGGACACGTTGATACGTCCGAAGACTATTTTGGAGTTCGGGGAAGGAACCCGCCTTGCAATGCCGAAGACAGACCTACGCGCCGGATACATTGTCATTGAAGCCAGGTTCAGGGGCTACTGAGGGAGTCCTGGACTAAGGGGTCCTCGGGCGTCCGGCCTGTTAGCCATTGGCCGGACTGGTGGGCTGTGAAGATACAAAGACCGAAGACTGCACCCTTGTCCGGATGGGACTCTCCTTGGCGTGGAAGGCAAGCTTGGCGACCAAATATGTAGATTCCTTTCTTTGTAACCTACCTTGTGTAACCCAAGATCCTTCCAGTGTCTATATAAACCGAAGGACTTAGTCCGGAGGATAAATACATTATTATAACCATACAAGCTAGGCCTCTAGGGTTTAGCCATTACTATCTCACAGTAGATCAACTCTTGTAATACTCATATTCATCAAGATCAATCAAGCAAGACGTAGGGTATTACCTCCATAGAGAGGGCCCGAACCTGGGTAAAACATTGTGTCCCCTGTCTCCTGTTACCATCGACCTTAGACGCATAGTTCGGGACCCCCTACTCGAGATCCGCCGGTTTTGACACCGACATTGGTGCTTTCATTGAGAGTTCCATTGTGCTGTCGCCAAAAGGTTTGATGGCCCCTTCAATCGTCAATAATGACGCTATCCAAGGAGAAACTTTCCTCCCCGGACAAATCTTTGTGTTCGGCGGCTTCGCACTACGAGCCAATTCGTTTGGCCATCTGGAGCAGATTGAAAGCTACGCCCCTGGCCATCATGTCAGATTTGGGAATTTGAACTACGTTGCGGACATCCGTGGAGACTTGATCTTTACCGGATTCGATACCGCGGCTACCACTCCTGGTCACCCCGAGAGACATCGCCTAAATCTGTCATCGGATTGCATCTAGGAGACAGCTCCCGTACCCGCTCTGGCCTTAGATCCGGAGCATACTGTGCCATCCAAGGACGGGAAGCTCAACCCCGCCACGGAGGCCACAGATTCCCCGGTGTTGGAGCCGCACATAGCCTTGATGTCACACAATACCTATGCCACCGGAACTCCAGACTCGTCTCTGGCCGTATATTCTGAACCATGTGAGCCCACGGACGCCGAACTTGATCGTTTATCGATCTTCGAATTAGGTGCCGCAGACATGTTCCAGCAGTCGCCTTTGGGTGACATGCTAAACTCATTAAAAAACCTGTCCTTGACGGAGGATTCACAGCCGAACTCTATCTGGTCCGAACTAGGGGCTCACAGTGGAGAATTTTGCTTCCCACCCGCCACCCACTTCATAGCCACGGTCGAGGATTTGACCGACACACTTGATTACGATTCCGAGGACATTGATGGTATGGATGACGATGCTAGAGAAGAAGGGGCCCAGAACCCGCCATTCACCGGATGCTGGACGACCACTTCCTCGTATGATGTATACATGGTGGACGCACCAAAGGAGAACATCGACGATGACAAGGAAGATCCAGCTGAAGATAAACCTTCCGAAATACAATCCAAGCGCCGGCTTCAGCGGCGCCTCTCTAATTCATGCCGCAGTAAAGACAGTAACACCGACAGAGGAGAAGATAACACTCCAGAAGGTGCCGAAGACAATGAAGACCCCATTGAAATAGCTAATGAACAAGATGAACAGGAAGATGAGCAGGTTAGCCCTGGTAAACAGGCCACACATGAAGACTCAGAGGACGGAAGTTATCTTCTGCTCTCCAAGGATGAGGTGAGCCTCGGCACCGATGATTTCATCGAGCCTGAGGAACCTCTTAAGCAGGAGCGCTTCAAGTGCCAGCTAATAGAGACTTCAAGGAGCCTGAAAAAGAAGCAGTAGCAGCTTCAAGCTGACCAAGATCTGCTCAATGATAAATGGACCGATGTACTAGCAGCCGAAGAATACGGCCTCAAGCGCCCAACCAAAAGCTACCCAAAGCGCAATTGCTACCCGAGATCCGACGGTTTTGACTGAGGATCACCCGTCCCGGGTTGACAATCCAGGTCACTTGGCTTTGGTGGTTGCTCGTTAGGTGGGAGGGTACAAGTTTACTAAAGTGCTTATGGATGGAGGCAGTAGCATCAATATCGTTTACTATGGTACTTTTCGCCATATGAATCTAACTGACAAAGATCTTAAGCCCCTACTATTTTTCATGGGGTGGTAACCGGTAAGTCGAGATACCCAGTGGGTAAGATAGCTTTGGAAGTAGCTTTTGGAGATGATCAAGATTTCAGAGCTGGGACATTAACTTTTGAAGTAGTCATGATCAAGAGCCCTTATCACACCCTATTTGGACGGCCGGCTTATGTTAAATTCATGGCACGGCCTTGTTATGTTTATGTGCAGCTTATGATGCCGGGTCGTAAGGGCACTATCACAATACACGGCAATAGGAAGATAGCTTTGGAATGTGAAGAGGGCGATGCTACTTACACTGAGTCTGTTTGTGCAATAGAGGAGTTGAAGTTCTATAAAGATAATTTTGACCCGGCCGATATGACACCTTTGAAAAAGCCAAGCACAAAGCATGATCCTTTGTTGAACTTTAAGTCGGCAAATGACACTAAGTTGGTTGATTTTGTTCCTGGCGATTCATCCAAGCAGTTCAGTATCAGTGCTAATATGGATCCGAAATAGGAAAGCGCTCTCATCGAGTTCATCCATGAGAACCGGGACATCTTTGCATGGAAGCCTTCAGACATGCCAGGTGTACCGAGCGGACTCGCTGAGCACACTCTCAATGCTGATCCAAAGTTTAAACTGGCCAAGCAATTGCTTCGTCGTTTTAATGAAGAGAGGCGTAAGGCCATTGGTGAAGAAGTGGCCCGACTCTTGGCGGCCGGGTTCATCATTGAAGTTTTTCATCCTGAATGGTTGGCTAACCCGGTGTTGGTACTTAAGAAAAATGGCACCTAGCATATGTGCATGGATTACACAGATCTTAATAAGGCCTGTTGGGCTGATCCTTTTGCTCTCCCCCCTATTGATCAGATCATTGATGGTACGGCGGGTTGTGAGCATTTGAGTTTTTGGGATGTTTATTCTGGTTATCATCAGATCAAGATGGCAGTTAAGGACCAGGAGAAGACAACATTCATCACTCCCTTTGGAGCCTTCTGCTATGTGTCTATGCCTTTCGGGCTCAAGAGTGCCTAGGCGACTTATCAGCGATGTGTTCAAAATTGCCTTCATGACCAGATTGGATGCAATGTTCATGCTAATGTGGATGATATTGTTGTGAAATCCAGGAAGAAGGAGACTTAGATAGATGATTTGAAGGAGACCATTGAGAATCTCCGGGTCTACAAGATGATGCTTAACCCGGCCAAGTGTGTCTTTGGTGTGCCAGCAGACAAGCTCTTGGGTTTTTTTTTGGTTTCTTTAAGAGGCATTGAAGCTAACCCGGAGAAAATCAAGGCTATAACTTCTTTGGCTAAACCGGCATGTATCAATGACATCCAGTGTTTGGCGGGTCGTATTGCGGCTTTGAGCCGGTTTATAAGCCGTCTGGGAAAGAAGGCTATTCCTTTGTATAAAATGATGAAGAAAACAGATCACTTTGTCTAGAGTGATGCTGCCAATCAGGCGTTTGAGGCGTTGACAAAGCAGTTGGTTGAGCTGCCAATCCTTGTAGCTCCTATCAATATGGAGCCCCTGCTGTTCTATGTAGCTGCTAATAGGAGAGCCGTTAGTGTAGCAGTTGTTGTGGAAAGTAAAGAATCAGGCAGGGAACATCCGATTCAGTGGCCGGTTTACTATGTCACTGAGGTACTCATTGAATCCAAGCAGAGATACCCACATTGGCAGAAGCTAGTTTATGGAGTGTTCATGGCTAGTCATAAATTAAAGCAGTATTTCCTTGGTCATCCCATCACTATGGTCAGTTCTGCTCCCTTAGGGGATATTATTCAAAACAGATAAGCCACAGGCCGAGTAGCCAATTGGGCTATTGAGCTTGGACCCCATGGTTTGAATTATATGCCTCGGATAGCTATCAAGTCTCAAGCACTTGTAGATTTCATCAACGATTGGACAGAGCTGCAGATGCCTGAGGAAAAGCCGGATAACACATATTGGACTATTCATTCTGATTGGTCTAGGCAATTGGAAGGCTCTGGGGCTGGAGTTATTTTGACTTCCCCACGAGTTGATAAATTTTGTTATGTCTTAATATTGATGTTCCCTTGTACTAACAATGCAGCTGAGTATGAGGCCCTGCTCCATGGTCTTCGGATGGCTAAAGAGATGAATTTAAGCCGGGTGAGGTGCTTTGGCGACTCAGATTTGGTGGCTCAACAGGTTTTTGGAACTTGGGTTTCCAAAGACTCGCTCATGGCAGCTTATCGTGAAGAGGTTGATGCTATCGCTGGTCATTTCAAGGGCTATCAAGTGGAGCATGTTGATCGCAGGAAAAATGAGGCGGCTGATGCTTTAAGCCAGCTGGGGTCCCAGCATAAGCCGGTACCACCTAATATTTTCCTTGATATTTTGCATAACCCTTCAGTTAAATTGCCTACGGATGAAGATCTTGCTATTCCTGACCCGGAGGCGCAGTTGGTGGCGGCTCTACATGCTATCCCTAATTGGACAGTTCCATATTTGGCTTATTTGACCCGGGGTGAGTTACCTGAAGATGAAACTTTAGCCAGGCAGATAAATTGACGGTCTAACTCCATGACTATTGTTAATGGAGAGTTGCACCGATGCAGTGTATCAGGGGCATTTTAGCGTTGTGTTTCTCCTGAGGAGGGCCGTGAGATTCTACGAGAGATTCATGAAGTAGATTGTGGCCATCATGCCAGCTCTAAGTCTCTCGTGGCTAAGGCTTTTCATCATGGGTTCTATTGGCTGACGGCTCATGTTGATGCAGACGATTTGGTTAGCAAGTGTGATGGTTGTCCAAAATTTTCAAGACGAGCTCATGTGCCGGCTCAAGAATTGAGGAAGATTCCAATTACTTTGACATTTGCAGTCTGTGGGCTGGATATGGTTGGGCCTTTTAAAAGATCCGAAGACAAAAAGACTTATGTCTTGGTGGCAGTTGACAGGTTTATGAAGTGGGTTGAGGCAGAGCCGGTCAACAAGTGTGACGCGGCAACGGCGGTTCAATCCATCAAAAAGGTGATTTTCCATTTTGGCTACCCTCACAGCATCATAACTGATAATGGCACTAATCTGTCCAAGGCTGCTATGAAAAAAATCTGTCAACGAGAACATATTTGTCTTGATGTTTTATCGGTGGCCCACCCCCAATCCAACGGTCAAGCTGAAAGAGCCAATCAAGAAATCTTGAGAGGCATAAAACCACGGCTTATGGTCCCTTTGCAAAGGACACCAGGTTGTTGGGTTGAGGAGTTACCTTCTGTGCTTTGGAGTATCAATACTACCCCAACGGATCTACGGGTTACATGCCTTTCTTTATGGTTTACGGAGCAGAAGCGGTTCTCCCCAGTGACATCCGTCATGACTCACCCCGCGTGGCGGCTTATATTGAAGTTGATAATGAAAAGGCACGTCAAGATGCTCTTGACCTCCTGGATGAGGAGCGAGACCTTGCGGCGGCTCATTCTGCAATCTACCAGCAAGATCTGCGTCGATATCATAGTCACCTGGTTAAAACCCGGACCTTTCAAGAAGGTGACTTGGTGCTCCGACTTATCCAGGATCAAAGAGATATGCATAAGTTATCCCCACCTTGGTAAGGGCCTTTTGTGGTCAGCAAAAATCTGAACAATGGATCATACTACCTCGTCGACATTCGAGACCACAAGGACTCACGCACGTCGGAGGAGGAGACCCATCGGTCATGGAATATTTCTCATCTTCGTCCTTATTACACCTGAGCCACCGTCTCTTGTGTTGTACATATTTCTACTCATGTATATATTATGATTAGTATAATAAAGCTGGCATCCCTGATAATTCAGGGCCTCTGTTGTTTCATTTCTGAGTATCTGAGTCTTTATTCTCAATTCATAAGATTACTTGGGGGCTTCCTGCTCACTGAGCATAGCTATGACTACCCTCTTGATCCGTCTTGCACGCCTTGTTACAAATAACATGGATGCTTCCTGCTCACTCAGCATAGCTATGATTTGCCTTTGATCCGGCTTATACACCTTGTTGCAAATGACTTGGGGGCTCTTTTGCTCAAGTTGAATTGTTGCCAAAGAGAACTTGTGATAATGTGCAGTTCAAACATAGGTAACCTGCCTTGATGGCTTGTTAAAGGTCACTTGGGGGCTTCTTGTTCAATGAACATAGCTATATTACCCTTTTGATCAGCTTGGACGCTAGGTGTATTCACCAAAAATCTGGGTTATCCTGCCTTTGTATGTCTGCCACTCCGCCCAGGTAATCCTGGAATGGCTCGCCGAACTCTTGACAGTCAATCTTATAAAGACCCTGAACTTGTCAAGATTAAAACGACGATTGGTCATGTGAGGCCTGGCTTACAGGTTTGAATAAAGGATTAACTCAGTGGCTGTGCGGCCCTTGAATAGCACTTGATATAGAGGTTTAGCAGCCTATGAAAGCCTTGTTTTTCTATTTTGATGTTCTAGTTGAACATTTTTTGGGTTCATCTTTTGTACCATATTGACATGTGGTTTAAAATGATTCAGGCCATATAGCCTTAATCTTTGTGGCTCATATTTGAGCATGTCTGTGGTTTTGATAACCCGGCCTGGCTTTGGACAATAAGTCGCCAGTGTGTTTTGATTGTGCATTTAGAGCGTTGTGCTCTAAATCTTTCGGCTATTACCCTCAATGCATTTGGCATGGTAAGCCGGCAGTGTGAACAAATATAACTGGTATGTTATTCGTTTATTCTATGAATATGCGAGGTTTTTGATAACCTGCCCTGGTTATGGACTATGCAAGTCACCAGTGGATTTTATATTGTGCATCAAGACCCTCCTTGGGGTAAACCGCTAGGGCACATGTTATCTGCTTGTGTACATGGAGTATGATGAATATGACTCGTCTGACTAATACTATTATGAGCAGAAATGGCAGATCTTTACATATCAAGATCGGTGGTGAAAGTGTTATGAACAATAAAACATGCACAACGTCATGATAAATCATGGTTTTCATCTAGCCTATTAGAAGGAATTGAGCGGCCCAAAAGAATAAGTGTTTTGATGAACATAGCTTCCCATGTTGTGGATGATAAGCTAGCACTTGGATCAGTTCTCTTGGCCTTGGCGTGTTTAAGATTCCGGGTTATCTTACACTAGTTCTTCTTCTTCTTGTTCACCCATTTGCTGGTAGTCAGATGTGGCCCAGTTGATTCCAGTCAAAGCTCTAAATACAGCTTCATCATCTATAAGGCTTGACGAGTCAATATCAGGGGCAAAGGTATGCTTACGTGTTGGCGAGATAAGGTTCACGGACTCATGAGCCGGTGCCTTCACCTTTGCATTATCAACATCATAAACCGGATGGTACTTGGAGATATCAGTTTTTTCAGCCAATTTGCTTGCCAAAGGATGCATGTCCCTTACTATATTGGTGAAGTTGTCGGTGCTGAAGGGAGACCCATCTTCTTTTAAGCTTGGGCAACCGGTGGCTAGCTCTTCCAGGTCAAGTTCTGCTTGCCATGCTTTGGCCCGGCTTAGTGCGGTCATGGCACCGGCTCTGGCGGCTGATCGTTTCAATTCTTCAACCCTTTGTGGAAGCACGGATAACTTTTCCAACACTTCCTTGATGAGGCAGCAGAGATAGCTCGTTGAGCACCAGTGTATAGCTGCTCCACAAGACTATATACAGCCTTAAACCGGATGCGCATGTCTTGACCCAGCTTGGAGCTTCTGGAGCCTACATTACCAAAGATATTTATAAACTGGCTCAATGGTTGGTCAATATTGATGATAACAGATGGAAAGATTGAAGTATACTATTACTTACCAAAGATTGCAGTTGTTATGCTGCCGAGTTGATATTTTAAATTGGACAACTCGTCGGTTACCGGCTTAAGAGCAGCTTCCACAGCTTCTGCTCTTTTCAATAAAGCTGCATTCTCGGTCTCCCAGCCGGTTCTATCAGCACTGAAGTACTTTTTTAGATTTTCAATGTTTTCCAAAGCGGACTTTAGCTCTGATTTGGCCTTTGAAGTTTCCAATTGCTGGGTTTGAAGGCTTTACCTGAGATCATTGACTTGGGATTCCTTCATATTCAGTTCAGCCTGAGACATGCAACAAATAGGCAGCGTTATGATCATCTCATTTGAAGTACCAGGCACAATACAAGTATTTTACTTGGCACTTGGGGGCTAATGTACATTGCTCTTTTTGAAGACCATTATCTGCTGACCCGGATAAAATTCTACAACTATGGCCGGTTTATGGGGGCTACATATTCGGATTTTATTCATAAATATGGTGATAAGTCCCGGCTTAGCCGTGATGATTAAGCCGGCCCTTAGGGGCTACAGGTGCAAAATTGAGCGCTACTATTTGAAGTCTCGACTTAACTTGTCAGTTTAAGCCAGCCCTTGGGAGCTACACATGTGAAGTTAAGAGCTACGATTTGAAGTCCTGGCTTCAGCTATGCAGCTTAAGCCGGCCCTTGAGGGCTACTTGTGTTGATTCTGCAGTTCTAACATGCTATAACATGGATATCAAGATCAACAAGGATATTTAAAGTCTACAGCATATTCATGTTTTTCATATTCAATAGACTTGTCGGCTGACGAGTATAAATTTATATGAGACAAGTTTTTTGCTTACCTCAAAACGATCTTTCATGAGATTAACCAAGCCGGCTTCAAAGTCGCGGCTGGTGTGAAGGTGGTTCAAGTAACCCACGTGAAGCTCCTGGGCATTGAATTGAGCATAGCTCTCCAGATCCAGTTTCCACTGGCTTTTGTTAGCAGCTGAGAATTCCTCTTTGGCGTTGTGCTTGGACAAGACGGTGGTGTTACCTGGTGTTGTGTAAGCCGTCCAAGTAACTACGAAATCTTCGGTTTCTTGAGCTGGCTGAGCGGGGCTGGGCGGCTTGGCCTTCTCTGGATCAACATTCATAGGGTCCGTGGTGATAGCGTGCTCCTCTGGTGGAGGGTCATCCATGGCTGCTTCTGAAGCTTGATGCAAAGATTCAGACATTGTATGCTTCTTCGGGTCAGCCACCTTGGGATCTTCGGACGGTTTCTTAACCTTCAGCTTCTTGCTGGGTTTGGCCATGGCACTGAAAGAAAAACATATGATGAGATTGGTATATCAAATTGGGTAACGTGTTAAAGCAAGCAGGCTTAAGTGTTCTCACCTAGGTACGGTCTTGAATAGAGGGACCTGGGTTCTAGTGGAGTCACCGGATGAAGAGTGAGAGGTTCCCTGATAGTTTGAGTCAGAAAGGTTAAGAGGTTGTCGAAAAAGACCTGCTTTGGGAAAAGCTAAGTCGTAAATTTGTGAAACCTCCGGAGGATGCTTGCGAGGAGCCGATGTGTTGGGTAAGCCAGAGGAGAGAATTCCACTGCCGGTGTTCCGGGTTGTGTGATGAGCTTCATGCTGCCATTTCTTCAAAAGAAAGTTGGGATCTAGGTAAGCTAAAGGGTGAGAAAACCTTACTTTCCGGCTCACTTGTTGAACTTTCTGTCTTGGCAAATGTTCTGAGCTGGAGGAGAGAATAATTACCTCTTCATCATCTGCATGGCTTGCCTCCGCATCATCCTGATAGTGATCATTATCAATAAGATATACAAAATAATGAGCCAAGGGAGTCAAGTTTTACCTCCGACTCATCATTATCATCCAAGTCAAATAACTCGGAGGGGTTGGTCTTCTTTTTGGTAGGATTTTTAGGAGCCTTATTCTTTGTCTGGGTCTTCTTTGCCGGTTTATCCAGAAGTTTCTTATTCTAGAAAGAAGAGTCGGCCCGTAGCAATCACATGGCTAAGAAAATAATTCAAGGGAAGATGAGTATGGTTGGAAATAGTTTAAATACTTACAGCTGGCGCTTTGTTGATTACACAGAAAGGATTTAACCCTATTTTGCTGCAATCTGCCAAGCTCTCGTTCAGCAGGGTTTTGGTCATTTCATTGATGTCTTCATCAGTCAGCTCTATCTGGAAGTGGCGTTGGGGATCTTTGGCATCTCAGGTGTACTTGCACATTAAGCCGGATTATTGGCTTAAGGGAAGAATTCTCCATGCGACCCAGCATCGGGCTAGGTCGATTCCAATAATTCCGTTAGCCATTAAGGCTCTGATCTTTGAAAAGACGGGCATATATTTGGCCCATTCTTGTGTGCTAATCTGTTCTGGCAAAGGGTGCCTATTGCTAAGCCGGTTTTCACGATAACCCGACAGAGGATTTTCTCCTTCTGGAGAAGTGTCTTGGCAGTAAAACCAAGTTTGGTTCCAGTCCTTGGGGTGACTGGGTAGTTTGGCGGCTGGGAAGGTGGCTTCTTTTCGCCTCTGAATTGAAATGCCACCTAGCTCTAGGCTGTGCCCATGTGTGAACTCAGTCTGCCGGTTTAAATAGTAAAATTCCCTGAATAGTTCTATAGTGGGCTCCTGTTGAAGGTACACCTCGTTGAATACTTGAATGTTGCAGATGTCTGAAACGGAATTGGGCCCAATATCTTGAGGGTGGAGCTTGAAAAGGTGCAGCACATCACGGAAGAATTTCGAGACGGGAGGGGTAAAACCTCGGAGCAGATGATCAGTAAAGACAATTACTTCACCTTCCTTGGGCTCAGGAGGGGTTTCTGTGCCTGGGACCCTCGTTCAATGTTTCCTCGATGACCTGGGAAACAACCCAGTTGCATGAGGTGATGGTCTTGGCTTTAGACATTTTTGACTACAAAGGAAAATATTGCCGGGTTAAGGATTCTGATGCTAAGCCAGCTAGTCATAAAAAAGTAAGTGCTACCAAGAATGACATAGCTAAACTGGAACACAGTACCGGGTTATGCATATGGATTACATATCTTGCCAGCTTAACAAGGGGACTAATGCTATATGGCGGGTTATGGTTTATCGTATGAACCGCCCACGCATTTCCAGTGCAGTGGATGTACGAGTGATTTTTCCTAAGTCATGGACAAACAGATTTCATGAATTGGTGCTAAAATTTTGGATCTATAGAGGTTCAGAAAAAGGAAATTAATCCTAGACCTAAAGTGAAGGCAGTGGAAGAATTCATGTGTTCGGGTGGATCTTATACAGAAAAAAGCATCTACCGCGATTGGAAAAGGCATGCTAAGCTATTACCGCGCGTCTTCAATATCATGTTCAAATTCAACTACGTAATCTAAAGAAGGAAAAGAAGAACATAGAAGAACTCCAACGAACTGGGCAAACCCTAATGGAGATATGCTACGTGGGAGGAGGAGTACTTACTGATGCTGTTGAACAGCGAAAGTGCGCCGCGGTGCTCTGGTCCGTTCAGGTTGATGCAGCGGCCGAAGTTGAGGCAGTTGACGAAGGCCGACGGTGGCGGAGCTTGGGTGCGCAGGAACGTTGCGAGGAGGAAGACGAAGACGAGGGGGCAAGGGTGAAAAGTGAAAATGACCCCTATCCCTATTTATAAGGAGATGGATAAAAGGCATGCAAGGGAATCAAGGAGGCCGAAAAAATGATTATATGGCTACGCGGACGCCTCAATTTTCAAGAGATCCATTAAAGATAAAGATCTGTTGAGATGTTCTACACTTCATGTGAAGTTAATGCGGGATGACGTCATGGCGGGTTAACATAATTCTGAGATATGACGTCATGGCGGGTTATAATGAATTAGAAAGGGATTAGCGATGGAAAATTTTGCTAAGTCAAGTGCTGAAGATTGATGTGAACAAGTTCAAATCAACGTGGGGCCTAATGTTGGGGATATAACTACTGAGTATGACCCGCCCAGGATGGGCCGGGTCATGCCACTGGCTGCTTAAGATGAAGAGGCCCAAGAAGAGATGAAGATTGCGGTTCATAGAGCAAGCTTATTGAAGGCTCAAGACCCGGAGACGACTTGAGGCCCACGGGTGTGAGCCGCCATATGTTTAACTTGTATTATAAGGTAAACTTAGTTAGTTACTGAGCCGGACACATTGTGTATGAGCCGGCCGGGACTCTGTAAGCCATCGGGCATCAACCTGTATATAAAGGGGTGACCCGGTGGCAGGTTGACTCAAGAAACAACTAATTGAGAACTAGGTCAAGCATATTCTCTCCCTAGTAATCGAAACCCAAGCAATACAACCTAAAGTAGGAGTAGGCTTTTACCTTGTTGAGAGGGCCTGAACATGGGTAAACTCTGTGTGTCTTTTATCCCGTTTAACCCCTTCAAGATAACCTAGCTACGATGGCTCCACACCTAACTCCTTTTGCTAGGGCATCTATCGTGTTAAGTCCATGACAATATTTGATGCATCCGTCATCGCAAATGTTTTGCACCTTTTTTGAAAAAAATACACCATCATTTGTGATTATTGCATCGCACATAGTTTCGTCGAAGGATCTCTGATCGTAGTGCCGCGTTAGCAACATCCTATAGTAGTGGCTACACTGCATCTCACTGGTAATGTGGAAGATGTGAATTCATGGGTGCTGGATTGGATGACTGAGAACACGCACTACAAAGCTCCGACCTCTGAATTGCTTCAGGTCGTCCCAGTCAGTCCTACCACTGAAGGCGCCAGGCTCATTTATGAGGAACCTGAACTTTTAAATCATCTGATGCAAGTGCCGATGAAGCCTTTGAAGGCTGGCCAAGCTCCAAGGACCACACTCCTTGTGAAGGAATCGCTCTATGTCCCAAGGACTATATATTGCATTCTAACCAAAACCCTCAGTCCAATCAAGGGCCACAACTCTGATGAAGAAGAGGTTATCGGCATCATGAAGAATCTGTTGTTCAACATCATCCATGGTATTCCTATCAACTACCACGATTTTTTCTTGAGGACTTTGTCCAATAATGCTCTGTCACCTTTTGAGTTGAAGCCTTATGCTCCCTGGATGATAAAATTCATCAGATCAAGGTCTTCAATTCATTACCAGGCTGACTATCAAAATCAACTCAGCTATTTGCCACCTATTGAAGTCCTCAAAAGGGCCATTTCCTCAACTGATGAGAAAGCCAAAGCTGTTGTTATTAATGAAGGCACTCGTCCATTGGATGGTCGGTTTTGCAAAGCTGCATCTTTTTCCACCAATGATGACCCGGTAACACAACATTCTGTCGCCAAAGCTTCAAAGCAAAATCCTCAAGCCACTACCTCACGAGTGATGACTGATCGCCAACTTCTCCTCAGTCTTCATCAGAAGGTAGATCGCAATCACAAGTGGGCAAGCGTCAATTTGGCTTGATTATTCAGAATACGACTATCACGCAAAACACTGTGAAGAAGAATCACTACTACCTACATGATGTTTTTGATCGCTCTTGGGCTATGTTGTCTCACCTCTACGGTGATGATCTCAAGCAGATAGGCTTCCAACAGGACTTTGACTGGTCTCAGCCACCTTCGAAGAAATTCAAGAAATGCAATGGGACAGCAACATAATATGGCGGGTCAAGGTGGCAACGGTAAGCGCAAGGCTGATGGTGGTTTAGACTTTGTGGCTAACACCATACGCAAAATAATAATCAGCATCGTAAGGGGAAGTCGTTAGTGCCCCGATTTGGCGGGCGAAAATTCAACCTTGAGGCGATGATGAATCATCCTTGCCCAAAGCACGGTATGCAAGAGAAGCCGGCCAGTCATCTATGGAAGGATTGCTTCATCATGAGGGAGTAGAGAAATTCCAGTTTCTCCAAGAATAATCATGGCCGGAATGGAGGCTCAGGATCCGGCTCTCACGGACCTAGTTTTGGTGGTGGCGGCTCATACTCCGGTTTTCAGGGCCAAGGTAGTCAAGGTGGTTTCAATCTACAATCTGGTCAAGGGAATCCGCAGCAGCAGTCTGGCTATCAGAGCAATCCAAAGCAGCTGAATAGTTGTCTGTATCATGTGTTACCACGAGCTTGTGCAAATGAGATCAGAAAATTCATAAGCGGGCGGTGAACGCGGTTGAGCCGGCAGTCCCTCGATACTTACGATGGTCCGAACATCCCATTGTATGTGAGTCGTGAGGATCGCCCACCCCGGGTTGACAATGCAGGTCAATTGGCTTTGGTGGTTGCTCCTCAGGTGGGAGGGTACACGTTTACTAAAGTGCTTATGGAAGGAGGCAGTAGCAGCAATATCCTTTACTATGATACTTTTTGTTGTATGAATCTAACTGACAAAGATGTTAAGCTGTCTTCTACTGTTTTTCTTGGGGTGGTGACTGGTAAGTCGGCATACCCAGTGGTAAGATAGCTTTGGA
Organism: Triticum dicoccoides; assembly: GCF_002162155.2. Lineage (NCBI taxonomy): Eukaryota > Viridiplantae > Streptophyta > Magnoliopsida > Poales > Poaceae > Triticum > Triticum dicoccoides. The sequence continues at coordinate 450,697,025 of NC_041392.1, read as the reverse complement.
AGTAGCTTTTGGAGATGATCATGATTTCAGAGCTGAGACATTGACTTTTGAAGTAGTCAAGATCAAGAGCCCTTATCACGCCATGTTTGGATGGCTGGCTTATGCTAAATTCATGGCACAGCCTTGTGATGTTTATTTGCATCTTAATATGCCGAGTCGTAAGGGCACTATCACAGTACACGGCAAACAGGAAGATAGCTTTGGAGTGTGAAGAGGGTGATGCTGCTTATGCTAAGTCTGTGCAACAGAGGAGTTGAAGTTCTATAAAGATAATGTTGACCTGGTCGATATGACACCTTTGAAAAAGCCAAGCACAGATCATGATCCTTTGTTGAAGTTTAAGTCAGCAGATGACACTAAGCTGGTTGATTTTGTACCTGGGGATTCATCCAAGCAGTTCAGTATCAGTGCTAATATGGACCCGAAATAGGAAAGCGCGCTCATCGAGTTCATCCGTGAGAACCGGGACATCTTTGCATGGAAGCCTTCAGACATGCCACGTGTACCGAGGGAACTCGCTGAGCGCACTCTCAATGTTGATCCAAAGTTTAAACTGGTCAAGCAATTCCTTCGTCGTTTTAATGAAGAGAGGCGTAAGGCCATTGGTGAAGAAGTGGCGCGACTCTTGGTGGCCGGGTTCATCATTGAAGTTTTTCATCCTGAATGGTTGGCTAACCCGGTAATGGTACTTCAGAAAAATGGCACCTGGCGTATGTGCGTGTATTACACCGATCTTAATAAGGCCTGTCCGGCTGATCCTTTTGCTCTCCCCCGTATTGATCAGATCATTGATTTTACGGCTGGTTGTGAGGATTTGAGTTTTTTGGATGCTTATTATGGTTATCATTAGATCAAGGTGGCAGTTAAGGTCCAGGAGAAGACAACTTTCATCACTCCCTTTGGAGCCTTCTGCTATGTGTCTATGCTTTTTGGGCTCAAGAGTGCCCAGGCGACTTATCAGCGATGTGTTCCAAATTGCCTTCATGACCATATTGGACGCAATGTTCATGCTTATGTGGATGATATTATTGTGAAATCCAGGAAGAAAGAGACTTTGATAGATGATTTGAAAGAGACCTTTGACAATTTCCGGGTCTACAAGATGATGCTTAACCCGGCCAAGTGTGTCTTTGGTGTGCTAGTAGGCAAGCTCGTGGGTTTTTTTTAGTTTCTTGGAGAGGCATTGAAGCTAACCCGGAGAAAATCAAGGCTATAACTTCTTTGGCTAAACCGCCATGTATTAATGACGTCCAGCGTTTGGCGGGTCGTATTGCGGCTTTGAGCCGGTTTATAAGCCGTCTGGGAGAGAAGGCTATTCCTTTGTATCAAATGATGAAGGAAAAAGATCACTTTGTCTGGAGTGATGCTGCCAATTAGGCGTTTGAGGCGTTGAAAAAGCAGTTGCCTGAGCTGCCAATCCTTGCAGCTTCTACCGATAAGGAGCCCTTGGTGTTATATGTAGCTGCTAATAGCAGAGCCGTCAGTGTAGCGGTTGTTGTGGAAAGGAAAGAATCAGGTAGGGAACATCCGATTCAGCGGCCGGTTTACTATGTCAGTGAGGTACTCATTGAATCCAAGTAGAGATACCCACATTGGCAGAAGCTGGTTTACGGAGTGTTCATGGCTAGTCATAAATTAAAGCAGTATTTCCTTGGTCATCCCATCATTGTGGTTAGTTCTGCTCCCTTAGGGGATATTATTCAAAACAGATAAGCCACAGGCCGAGTAGCCAAGTGGGCTATTGAGCTTCGACCCCATAGTTTGAAATATATGCCTCGGATAGCTATCAAGTCTCAAGAACTTGTAGATTTCACCAATGATTGGACAGAGCTGCAGATGCCCGAGGAAAAGCCGGATAACACATATTGGACTATTCATTTTGATGGGTCTAGGCAATTGGAAGGCTCGGGGGCTGGAGTTATTTTGACTTCTCCACGAGGTGATAAATTTTGTTATGTCTTAAGATTGATGTTCCCTTGTACTAACAATGCAGCTGAGTATGAGGCCCTTGAGATGAATTTAAGCCGGGTGAGGTGCTTTGGTGACTCAGATTTGGTGGCTCAACATGTTTTTGGAACTTGGGATTCCAAAGACTCACTTATGGTAGCTTATCGCCAAGAGGTTGATGCTATCGCTGGTCATTTCAAGGGCTATCAAGTGGAGCATGTTGATCGCAGGAAAAATGAGGCGAATGATGCTTTAAGCCGGCTGGGGTCCAAGCGTAAGCCGGTACCACCTAATGTTTTCCTTGATATTTTGCATAACCCTTCATTGAATTGCCTACGGATGAAGATCTTGCTATTCCTGACCCGGAGGCGCAGTTGGTGGCGGCTCTTCATGCTATCCCCGATTGCACAGTTCCATATTTGGCTTATATGACCCAGGGTGAGTTACCTGAAGATGAAACTTCAGCTAGGAAGATAACCCGGTGGTTTAAGTCCATGACTATTGTTAATGGAGAGTTGCACCGATGCAGTGTAGCAGGGGCATTTTAGGGTTGTGTTTCTCCTGAGGAGGGCCGTGAGATTCTACAAGAGATTCATGAAGGAGATTGTGGCCATCATGCCGGCTCTAAGTCTCTCGTGGCTAAGGATTTTCTTCATGGGTTCTATTGGCTGACAGCTCATGCTGATGCAGACGGTTTGGTTAGCAAGTGTCATGGTTGTCAGAAATTTTCAAGACGAGATCATGTGCCGGCTTAAGAATTGAGGACGATTCCAATTACTTGGCCGTTTGCAGTCTGGGGGCTGGATATGGTTGGGCCTTTTAAAAGATCCGAAGACAAAAAAACTCATGTCTTGGTGGCAGTAGACAAGTTTACGAAGTGGGTTGAGGCAGAGCCGGTCAGCAAGTGTGATGCGGCAACAACGATTCAATTCATCAAAAAGCTGATTTTCCGTTTTGGCTACCCTCACAGCATCATAACTGATAATGGCACTAATCTGTCCAAGGGTGCTATGAAAAACTTCTGTCAATGAGAACATATTCGTCTTGATGTTTCATCGGTGGCCACCCCCAATCCAACGGTCAAGCTGAAAGAGCCAATCAAGAAATCTTGAGAGGCATAAAACTCTGGCTTATGGTCCCTTTGCAAAGGGCCCCAGGTTGTTGGGTTGAGGAGTTACCTTCTGTGCTTTGGAGTATCAATACTACCCCCAACAGTTCTACGGGTTACACGCCTTTCTTTATGGTTTACGGAGCAGAGGCGGTTCTCCCCAGTGACATCCATCATGACTCATCCCGTGTGGCGGCTTATGTTGAAGCTGATAATGAAAAGCACGTCAAGATGCTCTTGACCACCTGGATGAGGAGCGAGACCTTGCGGCGGCTCATTCAGCAATCTACTAGCAAGATCTGCATCAATATCATAGTCGCCTCATTATAACCCGGACCTTTCAAGAAGGTGACTTGGTGCTCCGACTTATCCAGGATCAAACAGATATGCATAAGTTATCCCCACCGTGGGAAGGGCCTTTTGTGGTCAACAAAAATATAAACAATGGATCATACTACCTCATCGACGTTCGAGGCCACAAGGACTGACGCACGTCGGAGGAGGAGACCCGTCGGCCATGGAATATTGCTCATCTTCGGCCTTATTACACCTGAGCCACCGGCTCTTTTGTTGTACATATTTCTACTCATGTATATATTATGATTAGTATAATAAAGCTAGCATCCCTGGTAATTCAAGGCCTCTGTTGTTTCATTTCTGAGTATGTGAGTGTTTATTGTCAATTCCTAAGATCACTTGGGGGCTTCCTCCTCACTGAGCATAGCTATGACTACCCTCTTGATCCGGCTTGCACACCTTGTTACAAATAACATGGAGGCTTCCTGCTCACTCAGCATAACTATGATTACCCTTTGATCCGGCTTATACGCCTTGTTGCAAATGACTTGGGGGCTCTTTTACTCAAGTTGAATGGCTGCCAAAGAGAACTTGTGATAATGTGCAGTTCAAACATAGGTAACCTGCCTTGATGGCTTGTTAAAGGTCACTTGGGGGCTTCCTGTTCAATGAACATAGCTATATTACCCTTTTGATCGGCTTGGACGCTAGGTGTATTCACCAAAATCTGTGTTATCCTGCCTTTGTATGTCTGCCACTCCGCCAAGGTAATCCTGGAATGGCTCGCCGAACTCTTAATAGTCAATCTTATAAAGACCCTGAACTTGTCAAGGTTAAAACGGCGATTGGTCATGTGAGGCCCGGCTTACAGGTTTGAATAAAGGATTAACTCAGTGGTTGTGCGGCCCTTGAATAGCACTTGATATTGAGGTTTGGAAGCCTATGAAAGCCTTGTTTTTCTATTTGAACATTTTTTGGGTTCATCTTTTGTACCATATTGACATGTGGTTTAAAATAATTCAGGCATATAGCCTTAATCTTTGTGGCTCATATTTGAGCATGTCTGAGGTTTTGATAACCCGGCCTGGATTTGGACAATAAGTCACCAGTGTGTTTTAATTGTGCATTTAGAGCGTTGTGCTCTAAATCTTTCGGATATTACCCTCAATGCATTTGGCGTGGTTAGCCGGTAGTGTGAACAAATATAAAAGGTATGTTATTCGTTTATTCTATGAATATGCGGGGTTTTTGATAACCCACCCTGGATATGGACTATGCAAGTCACGAGTGGATTTTATATTGGGCATCAAGACCCGCCTTGGGGTAAACCGCCAGGGCACATGTTATCTGCTTGTGTATAGGGAGTATGATGAATAGGACTCGTCTGACTAATACTATTATGAGCAGAAACGACAGAACTTTACATATCAAGATCGGCGGTTTAAAGTGTTATGAACAATAAAACATGCGCAACGGCATGATAAATCATGGTTTTCATCTAGCCTATTAGAAGGAATTGAGCAGCCCAAAAGAAGAAGTGTTTTGATGCACATAGCATCCCATGCTGTGGATGATAAGCCAGCACTTTGATCAGTTCTCTTGGCCTTGGCGTGTTTAAGATTCCGGGTTATCTTGCACTGGTTCTTCTTCTTCTTGTTCACCCGTTTGCTGGAAGTTAGACGTGGCCCAGTTGATCCCAGTCAAAGCTCTAAATATAGCTTCATCATCTATAAGTCTTGACGAGTCAATATCAGGGGCAAAGGTATGCTTACGTGTTGGTGGGATAAGGTCCACAGACTCATGAGTCGGCGCCTTCACCTTTGCATTATCAGCTTCATAAACCGGATGGTACTTGGAGATATCAGTTTCTTCAGCCAATTTGCTTGCCAAAGGACGCATGTTCCTTACTATATTGGTGAAGTTGTCGGCGCTGAAGGGAGGCCCATCTTCTTTTAAGCTTGGGCAACCGGTGGCTAGCTCTTCCGGGTCAAGTTCTGCTTGCCACGCTTTTGGCCGGCTTAGTGCGGTGATGCCGCCGACTCTGGTGGCTGATCGTTTCAATTTTTCAACCCTTTGTGGAAGCACGGACAAGTTTTCCAACACTTCCTTGATGAGGGAAGGTGGTTTTTTCTTATGGGAGGCAGCAGAGATAGGCCATTGAGCAACAGTGTACCACTGCTCCACAAGACTATATACAACCTTAAACCGGATGCGCAGGTCTTGACCCAGCTTGGAGCATCTGGAGCCTACATTACCAAAGATATTTACAAACCGGCTCAATGGTTGATCAATACTGATGATGATAGATTGAAGTATACTATTACTTACCAAAGATGGCAGCTGTCATGGTGCTGATTTGATATTTTAAATCGGACAACTCGTCGGGTACCGGCTTAAGAGCAGCTTCCACATCTTCTGCTATATTCATTAAAGCTGCCTTCTCAGTCTCCCAGCCGGTTCTCTCAGCACTGAAGTCCTTTATTAGATTTTCAATGTTTTCCAAAGCGGACTTCAGCTCTGATTTGGCCTTTGAAGTTTCCGGTTGCTGGGTTTGAAGGTTTTGCCTCAGATCATTGACTTGGGATTCCTCCATATTCAGTTCAGCCTGAGACATGCAACAAATAGGCAACGCTATGGTCATCTCATTTGAAGTACCAAGCACAATACAAGTATTTTACTTGGCACTCGGGGGCTAATGTACATTGCTCTTTTTGAAGACCATTCTCTGCTGACCCGGCTAAAATTCTACAACTATGGCTAGTTCATGGGGGCTACATATTCGGATTTTATTCATAAATATGGTGATAAGTCTCGGCTTAGCCATGCTGATTAAGCCGGCCCTTGGGGGCTACAGGTGCAAAATTGAGCTCTACTATTTGAAGTCCCGACTTAACTTGTCAGTTTAAGCCGGCCCTTGGGAGCTACACATGTGAAGTTAAGAGCTATGATTTGAAGTCCTGGCTTCAGCTATGCAGCTTAAGCCGGCCCTTGACGGCTACTTGTGTTGATTCTGCAGTTCTAACATTCTATAACATGGATATCAAGATCAACAAGGATATTTAAAGTCTACAACATATTCAAGTTTTTCATATTCAATAGACTAGGCAGCTGACGGGTATATATTTATATGAGACAAGTTTTTTGCTTACCTCAAAACGATCTTTCATGAGATTAACCAAGCCGGTTTCAAAGTCATGGCTGGAGTAACCCACGTGAATCTCCTGGGCATTGAATTGAGCATAGCTCTCTAGATCCAGTTTCCACTTGCTTTTGTCAGCAACTGAGAATTCCTCTTTGGCGATGTGCTTGGACAAGACGACGGGGTTACCTGGTGCTATGTAAGCCGTCCCAGAAACTATGACATCATTGGTTTCTTGAGCTAGCTGAGCGGGGCTAGGCGGCTTGGCGTTCTCTGGATCAACATTCATAGGGTTCGTGGTGACAGGGTGCTCCTCTAGTGGTGGGTCAACCATGGCTGCTTCTGAAGCTTTATGCAAAGATTCAGACGTTGTATGCTTCTTCGGGCTAGCCACCTTGGGATCTTCGGACGGTTTCTTAACCTTCAACTTCTTGCTGGGTTTGGCCATGGCACTGAAATAAAAACATATGATGAGATTGGTATATCAAGTCGGGTAAGTTGTTAAAGCAAGCAGGCTTAAGTGTTCTCACCTAGGTACAGTCTTGAATAGAGGGACCTGGGTTCTAGTGGAGTCACCGGATGAAGAGTGAGAGGTTCCCTGATAGTTTGAATCGGAAAGGTTAAGAGGTTGTCGAAAAAGACCCTCTTTGGGAAAAGCTAAGTCGGAAATCTGTGAAACTTCCGGACGATGCTTGCGAGGAGCCGACGTGTTGGGTAAGCCGAAGGAGAGAATTCCACTGCCGGTGTTCCGGGTTGTGCGGTGAGCTTCATGCTGCTGTTTCTTCAAAAGAAAGTTCGGATCTAGATAAGCTAAAGGGTTAGAAAACCTTACTTTCCGGCTTGCTTGTCGAACTTTCTGTCTTGGCAAATGTTCTGAGCCGGAGGAGAGAATAATTACCTCTTCATCGTCTGCACGGCTTGCCTCCTCATCAATCACATGGCTAAGAAAATAATTCAAGGTAAGAAGACTGAAGTTGGAAATAGTTTAAATACTTACAGCTAGCGGTTTGTTGATTACATAGAAAGGATTTAACCCTATTTTGCTGCAATCTGCCGAGCACTCATTCAGCAGGGTTTTGGTCATGTCATTGATGTCTTCATCAGCCAGCTCTATCTGGCAGTGGCGTTGGGGATGTTTGGCATCTCAAGTGTACTCGCACATTAAGCCGGATCGGCGGCTTAAGGGCAGAATTCTCCATACAACCTAGCATTGGGCTAGGTCGATTCCTATAAATCCGTTAGCCATTAAGGCTATGATCTTTGAAAAGACGTGCATATATTTGGCCCGTTCTTCTGTGCTAATCCGTTCTGGCAAAGGGTGCCTCTAAGCCGGTTCTCACGATAACCCGGCAAAGGATTCTCTCCTTCTGGAGAAGTGTCTTGGCAGTAAAACCAAGTTTGGTTCCAGTCCTTGGGGTGACTAGGCAGTTTGGCCGCTGGAAAGGTGGCTTTTTTCGCCTCTAAATTAAAATGCCACCTCACTCTAGGCTGGGCCCATGTGTGAACTCAGTCTGACGGTTTAAATAGTAAAATTCCCTGAATAGTTCTATAGTGGGCTCTTGTTGAAGGTACACCTCGTAGAACAATTGAAAATTGCAGATGTCTAAAATGGAATTGGGCCCAATATCTTGAGGTGAAGCTTGAAAAGGTGCAGCACATCACGGAAGAATTTCGAGATGGGAGGGGTAAAATCTCGGAGCAGATGATTAGTAAAGAAAACTACTTCACCTTCCTTGGGCTCAGGAGGGGTTTCTGTGCCTGGGACCCTCCAATGGATGACATCTTTTTTGGTTAAGACCCCCATTTGAACATATCCCTTCAATGTTTCCTCGGTGACCCGGGAAACGACCCAGTTGCATGAGGTGACGGTCTTGGCTTTAGACATTTTTGACTACAAAGGAAAATATTGTTGGGTTAAGGATTCTGATGCTAAGCCGGCTAGTCATCAAAAAGTAAGTGCTACCAAGAATGACATAGCTAAACTGGAACACAGTACCAGGTTATGCATATGGAGAACATATCTTGCCGGCTTAACAAGGTTGACTCAAGAAACAACTGATCGAGAACTAGGTCAAGCGTATTCGCTCCCTAGTAATCGAAACCCAAGCAATACAACCTAAGGCAGGAGTAGGCTTTTACCTCGTTGAGAGGGGCCGAACATGGGTAAACTCTATGTGTCCTTTGTCCCGTTTAACCCCTTCAAGATAACCTAGCTACGATGGTTCCACACCTAAGTCCTTTTGCTAGGGTCAGGTCCACGACAGTATTTGATGCAGCCGTCATCGCAAATGTTTTGCACCTTTTTTGACATTTTTACACCACCATTTGTGATTTTTGCATCGCACATAGTTTCGTCGAAGGATCTCTGATCGTAGTGTCACGTTAGCAGCATCCTACAGTAGTGGCTACACTACATCTCACTGGTAATGTGGAAGATGTGAATTCATGGGTGCTAGATTGGATGACTGAGAACACGCACTACAAAGCTCCGACCTCTGAATTGCTTCAAGCCGTCCCAGTCAGTCCTCCCACTGAAGGCGCCAGGCTCATTTATGAGGAACCTGAACTTTCAAATCGTCTAATGCAAGTGCTGGTGAAGCCTTTGAAGGCTGTCCAAGATCCAAGGACCACATTCCTTGTGAAAGAATTGCTCTATGTGCCAAGGACTGTATATCGCATTCCAACCAAAACTCTCAGTTCAATCAAGGGCCACAACTCTGATGAAGAAGAGGTTGTTGGCATCATGAAGAATCTGTTGTTCAACATCATCCATGGTATTCCTATCAACTACCACGATTTCTTCATGAGGACTTTGGCCAATGCTTTTCTGTCACCTTTTGAGTTGAAGCCTTATGCTCCCAGGATCATGAAATTCATCAGATCAAGGTCTTCAATTCATTACCAGGCTGACTATCAAAATCATCTCAGCTATTTGCCGCCTATTGAAGTCCTCAAAAGGACCATTTCCTCAGCTGATGAGAAAGCCAAAGTTGTTGTTATTAATGAAGGCACTCGTCCATTGGATGGTCGGTTTCGTAAAGCTGCATCCTATTCCACCAATGATGACTCTGCAACACAACATTCTGTCGCCAAAGCTTCAAAGCAAAATCCTTAAGCCACTACCTCACGAGTGATGAGTGATCGCGAGCTTCTCCTCAGTCTTCATCAGAAGGTAGATCGCAATCACAAGTGGGCAAACGTCAATTTGGCTCGATTCTTCAGAATATGACTATCACGCAAAACACTTTGAAGAAGAATCACTACTACCTGCATGAAGTTTTTGATCTCTCTTGGGCTATATTGTCTCACCTCTACGGTGATGAAGATCTCAAGAAGATGAGCTTCCAACAGGACTTTGACTGGTCTCATCCACCTTCGACGAAATTCAAGAAATGCAAAGGGACAACAACATAATACGGCGGGTCAAGGTGGCAACGGTAAGCGCAAGGCTGATGGTGGTTTAGACTTTGTGGCTAACACCATACGTAGAATAATAATCAGCATCGTAAGGGGAAGTCTTTAGGACCCGGTTTGGTGGGCCAAAATTCAACCTTGAGGTGATGATGAATCATCCTTGCCTGAAGCACGGAACACAAGAGAAGCCGACCAGTCACCTATGGAAGGATTGTTTCATCATGAGGGAGTACAAAAATTCCAGTTTCTTCCAGAATAATCATGGCCGGAATGGAGGCTCAGGATCCGGCTCTCACGGTCCTGGTTTTGGTGGTGGCGGCTCAAACTCCGGTTTTAAGGGCCAAGGCAGTCAAGGTGGTTTGAATCAACAATCTGGTCAAGGGAATCCGCAACAGTAGTCTAGCTATCAGAGCAATCCGAATCAGCTGAATAGTGGTCGGTATCATGTGTTTACCACAAGCTTGTGCAAACGAGATCAGAAAATTCATAAGCGGGCGGTGAACACGGTTGAGCAGGCAGTCCCTCGATACTTACGGTTGTCCGAACATCCCATTGTATGGAGCCGTGAGGATCACCCACCACGGGTTGACAATCCAGGTCAATTGGCTTTGGTGGTTGCTCCTCAGGTGGGAGGGTACAAGTTTACTAAAGTGCTTATGGATGGAGGCAGCAACAGCAATATCCTTTACTATGATGCTTTTCACCGTATGAATCTAACTAACAAAGATCTTAAGCCATCTTCTACTATTTTTCATGGGGTGGTGACCGGTAAGTCGGCATACCCAGTGGGTAAGATATCTTTGGAAGTAGCTTTTGGAGATGATCATGATTTCAGAGCTGAGAAATTGACTTTTGAAGTATTCAAGATCAAGAGCCCTTATCACGCCCTGTTTGGATGGCGGGCTTATGCTAAATTCATGGCACAGCCTTGTTATGTTTATTTGCAGCTTAAGATGTCGAGTCGTAAGGGCACTATCACAGTACACGGCAACAGGAAGATAGCTTTGGAGTGTGAAGAGGGCGATGCTGCTTATGCTGAGTCTGTTTTTGCAACAGAGGAGTTGAAGTTCTATAAAGATAATGTTGACCCGGCCGATATGACACCTTTGAAAATGCCAAGCACAGAGCATGATCCTTTGTTGAAGTTTAAGTCGGCAGATGACACTAAGCTGGTTGATTTTGTACCTGGCGATTCATCCAAGCTGTTCAGTATTAGTGCTAATATGGATCCAAAATAGGAAAGCGCGCTCATCGAGTTCATCCATGAGAACCGAGACATCTTTGCATGGAAGCCTTCAGACATGCCAGGTGTACCGAGGGAACTCGCTGAGCACACTTTCAATGTTGATCCAAAGTTTAAACCAGTCAAGCAATTCCTTCATCATTTTAATGAAGAGAGGCGTAAGGCAAAGTTTAAACTGGTCAAGCAATTCCTTCGTCGTTTTAATGAAGAGAGGCGTAATGCCATTGGTGAGGAAGTGGCCCGGCTCTTGGCGGCCGGGTTCATCATTGAAGTTTTTCATCCTGAATGGTTGGCTAACCCGGTGCTGGTACTTCAGAAAAATGGCACCTGGCGTATGTGCGTGTATTACACCGATCTTAATAAGGCCTGTCCAGCTGATCCTTTTGCTCTCCCCCGTATTGATCAGATCATTGATGTTACGGCTGGTTGTGAGCATTTGAGTTTTTTGGATGCTTCTTATGGTTATCATTAGATCAAGGTGGCAGTTAAGGTCCAGGAGAAGACATCTTTCATCACTCCCTTTGGAGCCTTCTGCTATGTGTCTATGCTTTTGGGGCTCAAGAGTGCCCAGGCGACTTATCAGCAATGTGTTCCAAATTGCCTTCATGACCATATTGAACGCAATGTTCATGCTTATGTGGATGATATTATTGTGAAATCCAGGAAGAAAGAGACTTTGATAGATGATTTGAAAGAGACCTTTGACAATTTCCAGGTCTACAAGATGATGCTTAACCCGGCCAAGTGTGTCTTTGGTGTGCTAGTAGGCAAGCTCGTGGGTTTTTTTTAGTTTCTTGGAGAGGCATTGAAGCTAACCCGGAGAAAATCAAGGCTATAACTTCTTTGGCTAAACCGCCATGTATCAATGACGTCCAGCATTTGGCGGGTCGTATTGCGGCTTTGAGCCGGTTTATAAGCCGTCTGGTACTCATTGAATCCAAGCAGAGATACCCACATTGATAGAAGCTGGTTTATGGAGTGTTCATGGCTAGTCGTAAATTAAAGCGGTATTTCCTTGGTCATCCCATCACTATGGTCAGTTCTTCTTCCTTAGGGGATATTATTCAAAACAGAGAAGCCACAGGCCGGGTAGCCAAGTGGGCTATTGAGCTTGGACTCCATGGTTTGAAATATATGCCTTAGATAGTTATCAAGCCACTAAACTATACAGTGCTGAAGATCTTGATACGTCTCCAACGTATCTATATTTTTTGATTGTTCCATGCTATTATATTATCTGTTTTGGATGTTTAATGGGCTTTAATATGCACTTTTATATTATTTTTGGGACTAACCTATTAACCGGAGGCCCAGTGCCAGTTTCTGTTTTTTTGCCTATTTCGGTGTTTCGCATAAAAGGAATATCAAACGGAATCCAAATGGAACGAAACCTTCGCAAGGGTCTTTCTTGGAACAAACGTCATCCAGGAGACTTGGAGTGGAAGTCAGGGACGCAACGAGGCGGCCACGAGGTAGGAGGGTGCGCCCCCACCCTCGTGGGCCCCTCGTAGCTCCACCGACATACTTCTTTCGCCTATATATACTCTTAAACCCTAAAAACATCTAGGAGAGCCACGAAACCACTTTTCCTCTGCGGCAACCTTCTGTACCTGTGAGATCCCATTTGGGGACCTTCTCCGGTGATCTGCCAAAGGGGGAATCGATCACGGAGGGCTTATACATCAACACCATAGCCTCTTCGATGATGTGTGAGTAGTTTACCACAGACCTTCGGGTCCATAGTTATTAGCTAGATGGCTTCTTCTCTCTCTTAGGTTCTCAATACAAAGTTCTCCTTGATGTTCTTGGAGATCTATTCGATGTAATATTCTTTTGCGGTGTGTTTGCCGAGATCCGATGAATTGTGGATTTATGATCAAGCTTATCTATGAACAATATTTGGTTCTTCTCTGAATTCTTATATGCATGATTTGATACCTTTGCAAGTCTCTTCTAATTATCAGTTTAGTTTGGCCTACTAGATTGATCTTTCTTGCAATGGGAGAAGTGCTTAGCTTTGGGTTCAATCTTGTGGTGTCCTCTCCCAGTGACAGTAGGGGCAGCAAGGCACGTATTGTATTGTTGCCATCGAGGATAAAAAGATGGGGTTTATATCATATTGCTTGAGTTTACCCCTCTACATCATGTCATCGTGCCTAAAGCATTACTCTGTTCTTATGAACTTAGTACTCTAGATGCATGCTGGATAGCGGTCGATGTGTGGAGTAATAGTAGTAGATGCAGAATCGTTTCGGTCTACTTAACACGGACACGATGCCTATATTTCATAATCATGCCTAGATATTTTCATAAGTATGCGCTTTTCTATCAATTGCTCGGCAGTAATTTGTTCACCCACCGTAATACATGCTATCATGAGAGAAGCCACTTGTGAAACCTATGGGTCCCGGGTCTATTTTATATCATATAAGTTTCTGATCTACAATTCTAGTTTACTATTTATTTTATTTTGCAATCTTTACTTTCCAATCTATGCAGCAAAAATACCAAAAATATTTATCTTGTTATCTTTATCAGATCTCACTTTTGCAAGTGGCCGTGAAGGGATTGACAACCCCTTTATCGCATTGGTTGCAAGGTTCTTAATTGTTTGTGCAGGTACTAGGTGACTTGCGTGTAGTCTCCTACTGGATTGATACCTTGGTTCTCAAAAACTGAGGGAAAATACTTACGCTACTTTGTTGCATCACCCTTTCCTCTACAAGGGAAAAGCAACGCATGCTCAAGAGGTAGCAAGAAGGATTTCTGGCGCCGTTGCCGGGGAGATCTACGCTCAAGTCAAGACATACCAAGTACCCATGATAAACTCTTCTCCCTCGCATTACATTATTTGCCATTTGCCTCTCGTTTTCCTCTCCCCCACTTCACCTTTGCCATTTATTTGCCCTTTTTCCGTTCGCCTCTTTTTCGCTTGCCTCTTGTGTGTCCGTGTGTTAGATCGTTTATTTGCCCTCATGGCTAGTTCTCCTATCATTGTTAACACTCCAGATAATGAAGTTCTTAATTTTAAACAAAGGGAGGGAGAAAACCTAAAAGATGCTTGGTATAGAATTTGTAAGGCTCAAAATAGATTTACTAAAAAGCAATCTACTTCCGTTCTTCTCCGCAATTTTTACGAAGGCATCACTCCATGTTATAGATATGTTCTTGACACCATTACCGGAGGGAATTTCTTGGGTAGCCATACTTTTGATTCTTATAATGCTATGATATATTTGTTAGGCCCACTACCTCTTTTGGTCAATGGAACTATTTTAACCTTGGAACATGTGATGCAAAGGCTTGATATTATTGAAAATAAAATTGCCACTGTGAAGTTAATCGAAAATTTTGATAAAAAGATCCACAACCAAATTACTCAATATGGATCTAAGGTAGGAGTTACTCTGAAAAATATTAAGGAAAAGGAACCCATAGTTAATGAGAAGATAGATCAAGATTCCACTAGAATTGTAAAGTCGAAGATATTATTACCAACTTGGGGTCCGCTTTCTCCGCCATTAAGAATACCTCAAATCCTCCTCCTACCAAAGTTGCCAAGTTTATCTATGTTCCTAAAAATAAGGGTGAATCTTCTAGTAAGAAAAATGAAGATCTCAAATCAATAAGTGTTCAACCCAACTTTTTAGATATCATTAAGGAACCTTTTGCTATAAATGAATTTCTTGATTTCCTACCTAGGAGTTTGATCATTAGCAAAAACAAAGAACCTCCTAAGGGTTATAAGTGTTCAATTGAAGAATTGCATGCTGAAGATGACAATACCTAGATCTATCCTTGCTTTTATGCCTAGCTAGGGGCGTTAAACGACAGCGCTTGTTGGGAGGCAACCCAATTTTATTTTTGTTCCTTGATTTTTGTTCAGTAATACATAAATCATCTAGCCTTTGTTATGATTGTATTTTTTTATGTTTTAATAGGTGTTTGTGCCAAGTAAAGCCTTTAGGATCTTCTTGGGTGATTGTTGTTTGATCTTGCTGGAAAAAACAGAAAGTATGTGCTCACAAGAATAATTTTCTTTTTTTACCAGAGAGCGATAAATACAAATTCCTACTGTAGTAGATCAATATACAAATTATTTAGGTCATCCTAAGTTTTCAGAATTTTTGGAGTTACACAAATATTCGAAACCTCCAGATTGCTACACACTGTTTTGTTTTTGACAAATTTTGATTTTCATGTGTTTTTTTGCTTATATTGATGAATCTATGTCTAGTATTGGGGGGTATGAACCATCGAGAAGTTGGAATACAATAGGTTTAACACCAATATAAATAAAGAATGAGTTCATTACAGTACATTAAAGTGGTGGTTTGTTTTCTTATACTAACGGAGCTCATGAGATTTTCTGTTGAGTTTTGTGTTGTGAAGTTTTCAAGTTTTTGGGTAAAGATTTCATGGATTTAGGAACAAGGAGTGACAAGAGCCTAAGCTTGGGGATTCCCATGTCACCCCAAGGTAAAATTCAATGACAACCAAAAGCCTAAGCTTGGGGATTCCCCGTAAGGCATCCCCTCTTTCGTCTTCATCTATCGGTAACTTTACTTGAGGCTATATTTTTATTCACCACATGATATGAGTTTTTCTTGGAGCGTCTTGTATGATTTGAGTCTTTGCTTTTTAGTTTACCACAATCATCCTTGCTGTACACACCTTTTGGGAGAGACACACATGAATCGGAATTTATTAGAATACTCTATGTGCTTCACTTATATCTTTCGAGCTAGATAATTTTGCTCTAGTACTTCACTTATATGTTTTTAGAGCGCGGTGGTGGTCTTATTTTATAGAAATTATTGATCTCTCATGATTCACTTATATTATTTTGAGATTCTTTTAGAACAGCATGGTAATTTGCTTTGGTTATGAAATTAGTGCTAATATGACGGGCATCCAAGATGGGTATGATAAAAACTTTCATATAGAGTGCATTAAATACTATGAGAAGTTTGATACTTGATAATTGTTTTGAGATATAAAAATGGTGATATTAGAGTAGTGCTAGCTGAGTAATTGTGAAATTGAGAAATACTTGTGTTGAGGTTTGCAAGTCCCGTAGCATGCACGTATGGTAACCGTTGTGTGACAAATTTGAAGCATGAGGTGTTCTTTGAGTGCCTTCCTTATGAGTGGCGGTCGGGGACAAGCGATGGTCTTTTCCTACCAATCTATCCCTCTAGGAGCATGCATGTAGTGCTTAGTTTTGATGACTTGTAGATTTTTGCAATAAGTATGTGAGTTCTTTATGACTAATGCTAAGTTCATGGATTATACGCACTCTCACCCTTCTACCATTGCTAGCCTCTCTTGTGCCGTGCAACTTTCACCGGTACCATAAACCCACCATTTACCTTCCTCAAAACAGCCACCATACCTACCTATTATGGCATTTCCCATAGCCATTCCGAGATATATTGCCATGTAACTTTCCACCATTCCGTTTATTATGACATGCTTCATCATTGTCATATTGCCTTGCATGATCATGTAGTTGACATCGTATTTGTGGCAAAGCCACCATTCATAATTTTTTATACATGTCACTCTTGAATCATTGCACATTCCGGTACACCGCGGGAGGCATTCACATAGAGTCATATTTTGTTCTAAGTATTGAGTTGTAATTCTTGAGTTGTAACTAAATAAAAGTGTGATGATCTTCATTATTAGAGCATTGTCCCATGTGAGGAAAGGATGATGGAGACTATGATTCCTCCACAAGTCGGGATGAGACTCTGGACGAAAAAAGAGGTCATAAAAAGGCCCAAACAAAAAAATATAAATGAGAGAAAAAGAGAGAAGGGGCAATGTTACTATCCTTTTTCCACACTTGTGCTTCAAATTAGCACCATGATCTTCATGATAGAGAGTCTCTTATGTTGTCACTTTCATATACTAGTGGGAATTTTACATTATAGAACTTGGCTTGTATATTCCAATAATGGGCTTCCTCAAATTGCCCTAGGTCTTCGTGAGCAAGCAAGTTGGATGCACACCCACTTAGTTTATTTTGTTGAGCTTTCATACACTTATAGCTCTAGTGCATCCGTTGCATGGCAATCCCTACTGACTCACATTGATATCTATCGATGGGCATCTCCATAGCCCATTGATACACCTAGTTGATGTGAGACTATCTTCCTCCCTTTTGTCTTCTCCACAACCACCATTATATTCCACCCATAGTGCTATGTCCATGGCTCGTGCTCATATATTGCGTAAAAGTTGAAAAAGTTTGAAAATGCTAAGTATGAAACAATTGCTTGGCTTGTCATCAGGGTTGTGCATGACGGGAGCATTTTGTGTGATGGAGATGAAGCATGGCCAAACTATATGATTTTGTAGGGATGAGCTTTCTTTGGCTATGTTATTTTGAGAAGACATAATTGCTTGGTTAGTATGCTTGAAGTATTATTATTTTTATGTCAATACTAAACTTTTGTCTTGAATCTTTTGGATCTGAACATTCATGCGACAATAAAGGAAATTACATTGAAAATTATGTTAGGAAGAATTCCACATAAAAAATTCTGTTTTTATCATTTACCTACTCGAGGATGAGCAGGAATTAAGCTTGGGGATGCTGATACGTCTCCAACGTATCTATAATTTTTTATTGTTCCATGCTATTATATTATCTGTTTTGGATGTTTAATGGGCTTGAATATGCACTTTTATATTATTTTTGGGACTAACCTATTAACCGGAGGCCCAGTGCCAGTTTCTATTTTTTTGCCTATTTCAGTGTTTCGCAGAAAATGAATATCAAACGGAATCCAAACGGAACGAAACCTTCGTGAGGATGTTTCTTGGAACAAACGTCATCCAGGAGAATTGGAGTAGAAGTCAGAGACGCAACGAGGCGGCCACGAGGTAGGAGGGTGCGCCCAGAGGAGTAGGCGTGCCCCCACCCTCGTGGGCCCCTCGTAGCTCCACTGACGTACTTCTTTCGCCTATATATACTCTTATGCCCTAGAAACATCCAGGAGAGCCAGGAAACCACTTTTCCAGCGCCGCAACCTTCTGTACTCGTGAGATCCCATCTGGGGACCTTCTTCGACGATCTGCTGGAGGGGGAATCGATCACGGAGGGCTTCTACATCAACACCATAGCCTCTCCGATGATGTGTGAGTAGTTTACCACAGTCCTTCGGGTCCATAGTTATTAGCTAGATGGCTTCTTCTGTAACGCCCCGGATGCAACTTTCCATATTTGTAACTCCAACTCTTGCCTTTTCTGGAGATGCGATATGAGTTTCCCTTCGTGGTTGGGTTTTTGTCTTTCGTTTTGCATTTTGTCCATGTCATGCATTTCATATCATGTCATCATGTACATCTCTTTTGGCATACGTGTTCGTCTCATGCATCCGAGCATTTTCCCCGTTGTTCGTTTTGCAATCCGACACTCCTATGTCCTATGGCGCCCCATTTTGTCTCTTTTCGTGTGCGGGTGTTCAACGTTCTCGGAATGGACCGAGATTTTCCAAGCGGCCTTGGTACACCACCAGTAGACCGCCTGTCAAGTTTCATGCCATTTGGAGTCCGTTTGATACTCCAACAGTTAACATGGGAACCGTAAAGGCCTCGTGTGCACCCCTCTAAAGTGGCCCACTAACCCATCCAAACCCCCTCCATCCTTTCGGCCGTTCGATCACGATCACGTGGTCGAAAACCGCACTCCATTTGGTCACTCCAAACTCCTCCTACCTATAAATATGTCCTCCCCGTCCAAAATTCACAGATGAACCCTAGCCTAGTCTCTCCTCGCGCCGCCGGACACTTCTTCCTCCGCCGCCAGACATGTCCACCCCCGCCTCCACGTCGCTCCGACCAATGATGCGCCACCACATCATCGCCGCCACCTCCCCAGTCCAGTCCTGCGCCGCCACATCGCCCACGCCGCCGTATCCATCACGCGGGCCCATCCCGGGCCGCGCCAGGCCCGAGGGAGCCCGCGCCTCCCTGCTCCGCCACCATCGCCGGGACCTCGCGCCTCCGCCTCCTTGCTGGCGCGGCCGCCCGCCGCCACCGCCGCAGCGCTCCGCCGCCTTCTCACCTCGCCGCCTCCGCCGCACCTCGTCGCCCGAGCGCCACCGTAGCTCACCGCTCCTCGCCATCCCCTCGCCGGATCTGCCGCCTATCGTCGATCCCGGCCTCCCAGCCATCCTCGAGCGCTCTCGCCGGAGCTCCATGGTGCGCCGCCGCCGCCCCGCCTCTCACTCCCGATTGGATCGGGAGGAGGACGAGGACTCAGCCCTATGGGCCCCGCCCCGCGTACGACCCATATCCAGCCTCGGCCCGCTTCCTCCAGGCCGCGCCGCCTCTCCGCTGACCTGGGCCGAAGCCCATGGTGAGCCCCTAAATTCCTCGCCCGTGCGCATTATAGTAACCAGAGCCTACTCTATTTTTTTTCCTTCTCTGAAAACGGCCAAGTCTTTTCTGTACACAGCATCATGGATGCATCTTTATCATGTTGTAACTTCATGTGTGCTGCTCCGTTTTGTGCGTGTAATATATCAAAATGTTCATCATGATGTGCTCTTCATTTTGTTCCATTTGACATGCTTGTTTGAGTCCATATTGATGCCCTTATCATTGATGCAAGAGTGCTATAAAATGTTAGGTGCTGATTCTTAGCAGATTATGAGCATTTGTCATTTTTGCTACATTTGATGTGTGCTGCATATGGGTATGAGCTCTACAAGTATTTTGGTCTATGCCATGCCATCTTTACAGGGGTGTATGCCATGTATTTTTGTGATCTTTGTGGTGACTAGCACAAGCATGCAAAGTAGCCTTCGTGATATTGCTGATTTCAGGGACTTAGGATTTTACTAAGTCATTTCCCTGCTGTTATTTTGATGCCATGTAACCATGTTGCTACAGTGAGATCCATGCTTGTTTTGAGTTTCTTCAGTAAGGATGATTTGGACATATGGTTGTGCTATATCCATCCATGCCCCTATTTGCAATTATGGAGTGCCCTAGCATGTCTTAATCTTGCTATACTTTTGCTATAAAATGTTCCTGGCAGATTGTTTACATGTTAATCAATTTTGCCATGGTTGTTGTAGTTGATCCATGCATGCTATGAACTTGCTCTTGCCTTGGTTAGCTTATTGAACATGCCATCTTGCTGATGCTATGCTTATCTTATCATCCAATGCCTTGTGCTGAGTGAATCGAGCTCGCAAAGATGCCTTCATAACTCTGTTTTGCCATGCTCAGTTTTCTGTTATGTCTGAATCAGTTAACGAAACTTACTATGTTTACATGGGTGCCATCATGTCTTCTGATCCTTTTTGGCTCATGGTCAGTAAGAGACTTTTGTTCTATGCTTTGATTAGATTCATTCCATGCCTTTTTTGCTATGTTATGTTCCTATAGCATGTTGTTAGCTTGCTCTAAACTTTGCTTCCTGATGTCATTTTTGGCATGTTAGTATTTTCACTAAGTCTGTGATGATGTTATCTTTTGCACTTTTGCCATGCTTGTTTGAACCTGCTCTTTTGTGTTTTATCCATATCTCAGTGTTCATGTTTTGTCAAGCATCTTGAGTAGATTACTGCCATGAGGTTTGTTGCTATGTTGGAGTGCATTAGCATAGTTTCTTGTTGCATTCTAGATGGCATCGTGCTGTTAATCGTAGAATTGTGTCATTCTTGTTTTGTTTGCCATTTGCAAACTATGCATCCGATTTCGGCGATCTTTATATCGATTTCGACTGAAATCATCTCATATTTCCAGCGGCACACTTGGTTTGCCAAGTTGATGCCTTGATCAATCTTTCCCTTCCGGGGCACACATATGCATTGCATATCACATCCCGCATGTCATGCCATGTTTTGCATCATGTTGTTTGTGCATTGCACCGTGATTGATTGTTGGTCCTTTGCTTGTGCTCTTGCCTTGGGTAGAGCCGGGATACGAGTACGTGATCGAGGAACCTGTTGAGTATGCTTACGAGGATCAAGCTTTCGTCAACTCTGAGAACATTGCAGGCAAGATGACCATACCCTCGAAATCACTTCTATCTTTGCTTGCTAGTTGCTCGCTCTATTGCTATGTCGCGATACCTACCACTTGCTATATCATGCTTCCCACATTGCCATGTCAAGCCTCTAACCCACCTTTCCTAGCAAACCGTTGTTTGGCTATGTTACCGCTTTGCTCCGCCCCTCTTATAACGTTGCTAGTTGCAGGTGAAGATGAAGTTTGTTCCATGTTGTAACATGGATATACTGGGATATCACAATATCTCTTATTTAACTAATTCATCTATATACTTGGTAAAGGGTGGAAGGCTTGGCCTTATGCCTGGTGTTTTGTTCCACTCTTTCCGCCCTAGTTTTCGTCATGCCGGTGTTATGTTCCTTGATTTTGCGTCCTTACGCGGTTGGGTGTTATGGGAACCCCTTGACAGTTTGCTTTGAATAAAACTCCTCCGGCAAGGCGCAACCTTGGTTTTACATTTTCCTAACAACCTATCACCTTCCCGTGGGTTCTGCAGACTCAAGGGTCATCTTTATTTTAACCCCCCCGGGCCAGTGCTTCTCTAAGTGGTGGTCCGAACTAGAGCCCCTTGCAGCGCCACCTCGGGGAAACTTGAGGGCTGGTTTTAGTTGTACGGATTGCTTATCTGGTGTTGCCCTGAGAACGAGATATGTGCAGCTCCTATCGGGATGTCGGCACATCGGGCGGCTTAGCTGGTCTTGTTTTACCATTGTCGAAATGTCTTGTAACCGGGATTCCGAGTCTGATCGGGTCTTCCCGCTAGAAGGAATATCCTTCGTTGACCATGAGAGCTTGTGATGGATTAAGTTGGGACACCCCTGCAGGGTTTTGAACTTGCGAAATCCGTGCCCGCGGTTATGGGCAGATGATAATTTGTTAATATCCGGTTGTAGAGAACTTGACACTTAACTTAATTAAAATGCATCAACCGCGTGTGTAGCCGTGATGGTCTCTTTCCGGCGGAGTCCGGGAAGTGAACACGGTTCTTGTGTTATGCTTGAACGTAAGTAGTTTCAGGATCACTTCTTGATCATTATTAGCTTCTCGACCGTGCATTGCTTCTCTTCTCGCTCTCTTTTGCGTAAGTTGGCCACCATATAATCTTAGTGCTTTGCTTAAATAGTCTTGATCTCGCGGGTGTGAGATTGCTGAGTCCTCGTGACTCACAGATACTTCCAAACAGTTGCAGGTGCCGATGATACCAATGCAGGTGACGCAACTTAGCTCAAGTGGGAGCTCGATGAAGATCTTGATAGTTGTTTTGTTTCGTTTCCTGTTGATCAATAGTGGAGCCCAGTTGGGGCGATCGGGGATCTAGCATTTGGGGTTGTCTTTCTTTATTTTGTTCCATAGTCGGATCTTGATTGTATTCTGGTTGATGTATGTTATATTTATGTATTGTATGAAGTGGCGATTGTAAGCCAACTCTTTATCCCTTTCTTATTCAGTACATGGGATTGTGTGAAGATTACTACTCTTGCGACATGCCTACCATGCGGTTATGCCTCTAAGTCGTGCTCCGGCACGTGGGAGATATAAACCGCATCGTTGGTGTTACATCTTCTCGCTCTTTGGTTCTCAATACAAAGTTCTCCTCGATGTTCTTCGAGATCTATTCGATGTAATATTCTTTTGCGGTGTGTTTGCCGAGATCCAATGAATTGTGAATTCATGATCAAGTTTATCTATGAACAATATTTGGTTCTTCTCTAAATTCTTATATGCATGATTTGATATCTTTGCAAGACTCTTCGAATTATCGGTTTAGTTTCGCCTACTAGATTGATCTTTCTTGCAATGGGAGAAGTGCTTAGCTTTGGGTTCAATCTTGCGGTGTCCTTTCCCAATGACAGTAGGGGCAGCAAGGCACGTATTGTATTGTTGCCATCGAGGATAAAAGGATGGGGTTTATATCATATCGCTTGAGTTTATCCCTCTACATCATGTCATCTTGCCTAAAACATTACTCTGTTCTTATGAACTTAATACTCTAGATGCATGTTGGATAGCGGTCGATGTGTGTGATACGTCTCCAACGTATCTATAATTTTTGATTGCTCCATGCTATATTATCTACTGTTTTGGACATTATTGGGCTTTATTATCCACTTTAATATTATTTTTGGGGCTAACCTATTAACCGGAGGCCCAGCCCAGAATTGCTGTTTTTTTTGCATGTTTTAGGGTTTCGAAGAAAACGAATATCAAACGGAGTCCAAACGGAATGAAACCTTCGGGAATGTGATTTTCTCACCGAATACAACTCAGGAGACTTGGACCCTACGTCAAGGCACGTAATAGGAGGCCACGAGGTAGGGGGCGTGCCCTACCCTACCAGGCGTGCCCCCACCCTCGTGGGCCCCCTGTTGCTCCACCGACATACCTCTTCCTCCTATATATACCCACGTACCGCCAAACGATCAGAATAGGAGCCAAAACCCTAATTCCACCGCCGTAACTTTCTGTATCCATGAGATTCCATCTTGGGGCATGTTCCCGAGCTCTGCCGGAGGGGGCATCGAGCACGAAGGGCTTCTACATCAACACCATAGCCTCTCCGATGAAGTGTGAGTAGTTTACTTCAGACCTACGGGTCCATAGTTAGTAGCTAGATGGCTTCTTCTCTCTCTTTGGATCTCAATACAATGTTCTCCCCCTCTCTTGTGGAGATCTATTCGATGTAATCTTCTTTTGCGGTGTGTTTGTTGAGACCGATGAATTGTGGGTTTATGATCAAGTCTATCTATGAATCATATTTGAGTCATCTCTGAATTCTTTTATGTATGATTGGTTATTTTTGCAAGTCTCTTCGAATTATCAGTTTGGTTTGGCCTACTAGATTGATCTTTCTTGCAATGGGAGAAGTGCTTAGCTTTGTGTTCAATCTTGCGGTGTCCTTTCCCGGTGACAGTAAGGGCAGCAAGGCACGTATTGTATTGTTGCCATCGAGGATAACAAGATGGGGTTTTCTTCATATTGCATGAGTCTATCCCTCTACATCATGTCATCTTGCTTAAGGCGTTACTCTGTTTTAACTTAATACTCTAGATGCATGCTGGATAGCGGTCGATGCGTGGAGTAATAGTAGTAGATGCAGGCAGGAGTCGGTCTACTTGTCTCAGACGTGATGCCTATATACATGATTATACCTAGATATTCTCATAACTATGCTCAATTATGTCAATTGCTCAATAGTAATTTGTTCACCCACCGTAGAATACTTATGCTCTCGTGAGAAGCCACTAGTGAAACCTCTGGCACCCGGGTCTATCTTTATCATATTAATATCCTACTTCTTAGTTATTTACTTTGCCTTTATTTTACTTTGCATATTTATCATAAAAATACCAAAAATATTATCTTATCATATCTATCAGATCTCACTATTGCAAGTGGCCCTATAGGGATTGACAACCCCTATTTGCGTTGGTTATGAGGATTTATTTGTTTTGTACAAGTGCAAGGGACTTGCGCGTAGCCTCCTGCTGGATTGATACCTTGGTTCTCAAAAATTGAGGGAAATGCTTACGCTACTTTGCTACATCATCCCTTCCTCTTCGGGGAAAACCAACGCAGTGCTAAAAGAGGTAGCAAGAAGGATTTATGGCGCCGTTGGCGGGGAGGTCTATGCAAAAGTCAACATACCAAGTACCCATCACATACCCTTATCTCCCACATTACATTATTTTCCATTTTCCTCTCTTTTTCCTCTCCCCCCAATTCACCCTTGCCGTTTTATTCGCCCTCTCTCTCTATCCTCCCTCTCTTTCTCTATTTTCCCCTTTTTGTCTGCTTGCTTTTTTTTGCTTGTGTGTTAGTTTGCTTGTTTGTCGCGATCGCTCAAGATAATATTAAATTGTGTGACTTCACCAATACCAACAACAATGATTTTATTAGCACTCCGATTGCTCCTCTTACCGATGCTCACGTGTGAAATTCATACTGCTTTGCTGAATCTTGTCATGAAAGATCCGTTCTCCGGCCTATCTAGTGAAGATGCCGCTACCCATCTTAATAGCTTCGTTGATTTGTGTGACATGCAAAAGAAGAAAGATGTGGATAATGATATTGTTAAATTGAAGCTATTTCCTTTTTCGCTTAGAGATCGTGCTAAAGCTTGGTTTTTGTCTTTGCTTAAAAATAGTATTGATTCATGGAACAAGTGCAAAAATGCTTTTATCTCTAAGTATTTTCCTCCCGCTAAGATCATCTCTCTTAGGAATGATATTATGAACTTTAAGCAAATTGATCATGAACATGTTGCACAAGCTTGGGAGAGAATGAAATTAATGATACATAATTGCACTACTCATGGTTTAAACTTGTGGATGATTATACAAAAATTTTATGCCGGATTGAATTTTTCTTCTAGAAATCTTTTAGATTCGGACGCAGGAGGCACTTTTATGGAAATCACCTTAGGAGAACCTACTAAACTCCTAGATAATATTATGGTTAATTATTCTCAATGGCATACTGAAAGATCTACTAATAAAAAGGTGCATGCGATAGAAGAAATTAATGTTTTGAGTGGAAAGATGGATGAACTTATGAAATTATTTGCTAATAAGAGTGTTTCTTCTGATCCTAATGATATGCCCTTGTCTACTTTGATTGAGAATAATAATGAATCTGTGGATGTGAATTTTGTTGGTAGGAACAATTTTGGTAACAACGCGTATAGAGGAAATTTCAACCGTAGGCCTTATTCTAGTAATTCCTCTAATAATTATGGTAATTCCTACAACAATTCTTATGGAAATTATAATAATATGACCTATGATTTTGAATCTAATATTAAAGAATTTATTACTCTGCAAAAGAATTTTAATGCTATGGTTGAAGAAAAATTGCTTAAGATTGATGATTTGGCTAGGAACGTTGATAGAATTGCCCTTGATGTTGATTCTTTGAAAATTAGATCTATTCCACCTAAGCATGATATCAATGAGTCTCTCAAAGCCATGAGAATTTCCATTGATGGGTGCAAAGAAAGAACCGCTAGGATACGTGCTAAGAAAGATGCCTTTGTAAAAGCGTGTTCTTCTAGTTCCTATGAAAATAATGATGAAGATATAAAAGTTATTGATGTGTCCCCTATTAAATCTTTGTTTTGCAATACGAATCTTGATAATGATGGGACTGAATATGATCCACCTTTACCTAGAAGGTGTTCCAAGAATTCTGAATCTTTTGATCTTGATGCTAAATTTGATAAATGTGGGATTGAAGAGATTAAAACCCTAGATGTTGCTAAACCCACTATTATGGATTTCAAGGAATTTAACTATGAAAATTGCTCTTTGATTGATTGTATTTCCTTGTTGCAATCCGTGCTAAATTCTCCTTATGCTTATAGTCAAAATAAAGCGTTTACTAAACATATCGTTGATGCCTTGATGCAATCTTATGAAGAAAAACTTGAATTATAAGTTTCTATCCCTAGGAAAATTTATGATGAGTGGGAACCAACTATTAAAATTAAAATTAAAGATCATGAATGCTATGCTTTATGTGATTTGGGTGCTAGTGTTTCCACGATTCCAAAGACTTTGTGTGATTTGTTAGGTTTCCGTGATTTTGATGATTGCTCTCTAAACTTGCACCTTATGGATTCCACAATTAAGAAACCTATGGGAAGAATTAATGATGTTCTTATTGTTGCAAATAGTAATTATGTGCCCGTAGATTTTATTGTTCTTGACATAGATTGCAATCCTTCATGTCCTATTATTCTTGGTAGACCTTTCCTTAGAATGATTGGTGCAATTATTAATATGAAGGAAGGAAATATTAGATTCCAATTTCCATTAAGGAAAGGCATGGAACATTTTCCTAGAAATAAAATTATATTACCTTATGAATCTATTATGAGAGACACTTATGGATTGCCTACCAAAGATGGCAATACCTAGATCTATTCTTGCTTGTTATGCCTAGCTAGGGGCGTTAAACGATAGCGCTTGTTGGAAGGCAACCCAATTTTATTTTTATTCCTTGCTTTTTGCCCCAGCTTAGTAATAAATAAATTATTTATCCTCTGTTTTGGTTGTGTTTTTTGTGTTTAATTAGTGTTTGTGCCAAGTAGAACCGTTGGGAAGACTTGCGGAATGTCTTGTTGAACTTGCTGTAAAAAACAGAAACTTTAGCGCTCACGAGAACTTATGTAATTTCTATTTGGAAAGTGATATTTAGTTAATTATTTTTTAAGATTATTAATAGATAAATTCCTCACGTCCAGAAATTTATTTTACAATTTTTGGGGTTCCAGATATTGCGCTAGCTACAGATTACTACAGAGTGTTCTGTTTTTGACAGATTCTGTTTCGCGTGTGTTGTTTGCTTATTTTGATGAATCTATGGCTAGTAAAATAGTTTATGAACCATAGAGAAGTTGGAATACAGTAGGTATAACACCCATATAAATAAATAATGAGTTCATTACAGTACTTTTAAGTGGTCTTTTGTTTTCTTTCGCTAACGGAGCTCACGAGTTTTCTACTTTAAGTTTTGTGTTGTGAAGTTTTCAAGTTTTGGGTAAAGATTTGATGGATTATGGAACAAGGAGTGGCGAGAGCCTAAGCTTGGGGATGACCATGGCACCCCCAAGATAATCTAAGGACACCTAAAAGACAAAGCTTGGGGATTCCCCGGAAGGCATCCCCTCTTTCGTCTACTTCTATCGGTAACATTACTTGGAGCTATATTTTTATTTACCACATGATATGTGTTTTACTTGGAGCATCTTGTATGATTTGAGTCTTTGCTTGTTAGTTTACCACAATCATCCTTGCTGTACACACCTTTTTTAGAGAGCCATACATGATTTGGAATTTGTTAGAATACTCTATGTGCTTCTCTTATATCTTTTGAGTTATATAATTTTGCTCTAGTGCTTCACTTATATCTTTTAGAGCACGGTGGTGGATTTGTTTTATAGAAACTATTGATCTCTCATGATTCACATAGATTATTTTGAGAGTCTTAATAGCATGGTAATTTTCTGAAAATCCTAATATGCTTGGTATGCAAGATTAATAATAAAACTTTCTTATGAGTGTTATGAATACTATGATAAGTTTGATACTTGATAATTGTTTTGAGACATGGAGATGGTGATATTAAAGTCATGCTAGTTGAGTAGTTGTGAATTTGAGAAATACTTGTGTTGAAACTTGTGATTCCCGTAGCATGCACGTATGGTGAACCGTTATGTGATGAAGTCGGAGCATGATTTATTTATTGATTGTCTTCCTTATGAGTGGCGGTCGGGGACGAGCGATGGTCTTTTCCTACCAATCTATCCCCCTAGGACCATGCGCGTAATACTTTGCTTCAATAACTTGTAGATTTTTTGCAATAAGTATATCGGTTCTTTATGACTAATGTTGAGTCCATGGATTATACGCACTCTCACCCTTCCACCTTTGCTAGCCTCTCTAATACCGCGCACCTTTCGCCGGTATCATACACCCACCATATACCTTCCTCAAAACAGCCACCATACCTACCTATTATGGCATTTCCATAGCCATTTCGAGATATATTGCCATGCAACTTTCCACCATTCCGTTTATGACACACTCCATCATTGTCATATTGCTTAGCATGATCATGTAGTTGACATAGTATTTGTGGCAAAGCCACCATTTATAATTATTTCATACTTGTCACTCATGAATCATTGCATATCCCGGTACACCGCTGGAGGCATTCATATAGAGTCATATCTTGTTCTAAGTATCGAGTTGTAATTATTGAGTTGTAAGAAAAATAGAAGTGTGATGATCATCATTATTAGAGCATTGTCCCAAGTGAGGAAAGGATGATGGAGACTATGATTCCCCCACAAGTCAGGATGAGACGCCGGACGAAAAAAAAGAGAAAGAAAAGAGGCCATAAAAAAAGAGAAAAGGCCCAAATAAAAAAATGAGAGAAAAAGAGACAAGGGACAATGTTACTATCCTTTTACCACACTTGTGCTTCAAAGTAGCACCATGATCTTCATAGTAGAGAGTCTCTCATGTTATCACTTTCATATACTAGTGGGAATTTTTCATTATAGAACTTGGATTGTATATTCCAATGTTGGGCTTCCTCAAAATTGCCCTAGGTCTTCATGAGCAAGCAATTTGGATGCACACTCACTTAGTTTCTTTTTGGGCTTTCATATACTTATAGCTCTAGTGCATCCATTGCATGGAAATCCCTACTCACTCACATTGATATCTATTGATGGGCATCTCCATAGCCCGTTGATACGCCTAGTTGATGTGAGACTATCTTCTCCCTTTTTGTCTTCTCCACAACACCACTCTATTCCACCTATAGTGCTATGTCCATGGCTCACGCTCATCTATTGCGTGAAGATTGAAAAAGTTTTGAGAATGTCAAAAGTATGAAACAATTGTTTGGCTTGTCATCGGGGTTGTGCATGATTTAAATATTTTGTGTGGTGAAGATAGAGCATAGCCAAACTATATGATTTTGTTGGGATAACTTTCTTTAGCCATGTTATTTTGAGAAGACATAATTGCTTTGTTAGTATGCTTGAAGTATTATTATTTTCTATGTCAATATGAACTTTTGTCTTGAATCTTTCGGATCTGAATATTCATACCACAATTAAGAAGAATTACTTTAAAATTATGCCAAGTAGCACTCCGCATCAAAAATTCTGTTTTTATCATTTACCTACTCAAGGACGAGCAGGAATTAAGCTTGGGGATGCTTGATACGTCTCCAACATATCTATAATTTTTGATTGCTCCATGCTATATTATCTACTGTTTTGGACATTATTGGGCTTTATTATCCACTTTTATATTATTTTTGGGACTAACCTATTAACCGGAGGCCCAGCCTAGAATTGCTGTTTTTTGCCTGTTTCAGGGTTTCGAAGAAAAGGAATATCAAATGGAGTCCAAACATAATGAAACCTTCGGGAACATGATTTTCTCACTGAATACAACTCAGGAGACTTGGTCCCTACATCAAGGCACGTAATAGGAGGCCACGAGGTAGGGGGCGCGCCCTACCCTACCAGGCGCGCCCCCACCCTCGTGGGCCCCCTGTTGCTCCACTGACGTACTTCTTCCTCCTATATATACCCACGTACCCCCAAACGATCATAATAGGAGCCAAGATCCTAATTCCACCGCTGTAGCTTTCTGTATCCACGAGATCCCATCTTGGGGCCTGTTCCGGAGCTCCGCCGGAAGAGGGCCGTCATCACGGAGGGCTTCTACATCATCATGGCCTCTCCGATGAAGTGTGAGTAGTTTACCTCAGACCTTCGGGTCCATAGTTAGTAGCTAGATGGCTTCTTCTCTCTCTTTGAATCTCAATACAAAGTTCTCCCCCTCTCTTGTGGAGATCTATTCGATGTAATCTTCTTTTGCGGTGTGTTTGTTGAGATCGATGAATTGTGGGTTTATGATCAAGTCTATTTATGAATAATATTTGAATCATCTCTGAATTCTTTTATGTATGATTGGTTATCTTTGCAAGTCTCTACGAGTTATCAGTTTGGTTTGGCCTACTAGATTGATCATTCTTACAATGGGAGAAGTGCTTAACTTTGGGTTCAATCATGCGGTGTCCTTTCTCGGCCGGTGACAGTAAGGGCAGCAAGGCACGTATTGTATTATTGCCATTGAGGATAACAAGATGGGGTTTTCTTCATATTGCATGAGTCTATCCCTCTACATCATGTCATCTTGCTTAAGGCGTTACTCTGTTTTAACTTAATACTCTAGATGCATGCTGGATAGCGGTCGATGAGTGGAGTAATAGTAGTAGATGTAGGCAGGAGTCGGTCTACTTGTCTCGGACGTGATGCCTATATACATGATCATACCTAGATATTCTCATAACTATGCTCAATTCTGTCAATTGCTCAATAGTAATTTGTTCACCCACCGTAGAATACTTATGCTCTCGAGAGAAGCCACTAGTGAAACCTATGGCCCCCGAGTCTATCTTTATCATATTAATCTCCTACTACTTAGTTATTTACTTTGCCTTTATTTTACTTTGCATCTTTATCATAAAAATACCAAAAATATTATCTTGTCATATCTATCAGATCTCACTCTCGTAAGTGGCCCTATAGGGATTGACCACCCCTATTTGCGTTGGTTGCGAGGATTTATTTGTTTTGTGCAGGTGTGAGGGACTTGCGCGTAGCCTCCTACTGGATTGATACCTTGGTTCTCAAAAACTGAGGGAAATACTTATGCTACTTTGCTGCATCATCCCTTCCTCTTCAGGGAAAACCAACGCAGTGCTAAAAGAGGTTGTAGTGTGGAGTAATAGTAGTAGATGCAGAATCGTTTCGGTCTACTTAACACGGACGTGATGCCTATATTTCATAATCATGCCTAGATATTCTCATAAGTATGCCCTTTTCTATCAATTGCTTGGCAGTAATTTTTTCACCCACCATAATACATGCTATCATGAGAGAAGCCACTAGTGAAACCCATGGCCCCCTGGTCTATTTTATATCATATAAGTTTCTGATCTACAATTCTAGTTTACTATTTATTTTATTTTGTAATCTTTACTTTTCAATCTATACAACAAAAATACCAAAAATATTTATCTTATTAACTTTATCAGATCTCACTTTTGCAAGTGGCTGTGAAGGGATTGACAACCCCTTTATCACGTTGGTTGCAAGGTTCTTGATTGTTTGTGAAGGTACTTGGTGACTTGCGTGTAGTCTCCTACTGGATTGATACCTTGGTTCTCAAAAACCGAGGGAAAAACTTATGCTACTTTGCTGCATCACCCTTTCCTCTTCAAGGGAAAACCAACGCATGCTTAAGAGGTAGCAGATCTCAAGAAGATGGGCTTCCAACGGGACTTTGACTGGTCTCAGCCACCTTCGAAGAAATTCAAGAAGGTCAAAGTTCATCATCTGGTCGCCAGCTTATATTCTTCATCACGCGAGACGGATGAAGCTGAGGACTTGAAGACACTATGGTAGGCCCTACTATAGCGGACGACCCCAACAACGTTGTCGCTCCTCCATTGACATCATGATGATATTCTTCAGGGGCGTTAGTCCTCATTTTTCGTCCCTTTTGGTCATTCGATGACAAAGGGGGAGAAATTTGAGTTAGTCTTCAAGTGGGTCTCTTATATATGGGCGTTTTTTCGTTAAGTTACAATTCTTGCTCTTCTAAGGTGTTTGCTCTGTTGAGTTGTGAACTTAAGTCTTATGATGCTCTAACTCATTTGAACTGCTTTCTGCATGCTTATTTCCTCAATTAACTTCATGCACACATGCTGAATTCGTCAGAGTCCATATTTCATCATGCATTTCAAATTCTTCATATTATATGTCAAATGTGTGTATGAATTACAAGATATAGGGGGAGATCTCCATGATTTTACTCTACAATGTGCATTTGCTAATCAAAGCAAATTCCTCAAATATGCACATCTTCAAGGGGAGTTCTTCTATATCTTCCAATAAAATTCATCAATATCTGTATTTACACTTCATATGTTTATCCCCGTTGAAAACTTAACCTATTTGTCATCAATCAACAAAAAGCGGGAGATTGTAAGTGCATCTAGTGCCCCTTAGTGATTTTGGTGTATTGAAGACTTATAGGTTAAGGGAGTAATGTGTTTGTGAGTGTACACATGTTCTATAAGTCTATGAGGAGTTTGATATTTACGATGAAAGTCGACCCCTAAAAATGAATGTCTTTAGTTGAAGACTTTGGTTTCCTTGAAGACTTTGAAAGTGAGGAAAGTGGTGTGACCTTGAAGACTTTGATATTGATGCAAGGATTATGAAGCGTGAAGAATTATGTTTTTATAGTTTCATTTTCTCTTTCTTAAGTCATAGGAAACACCATACTGTTAAAGGGGGTCGAGGTAAAACTAAGGAAACACTTTCCAAGTGATGCTCATCTCAAAATCCTACACCTATCCAATCCTTTCAAGTGAAGCCATTGGAAATCTCATATAGTTCAGCCAATTTCTTCAGTCACAGAGATGAACTTCTTCTCGTCTTTGAGGAATTTGTTTTGACTAAGGAGTTAGGAATTCACCAGTATGGATTGCCTACAAGTGAGGAACATTATAGCCCCAAGGAATTTCAGAGCTCAAATTTCTGACTGTTCCTGTGCTATGCGCCAGCTGTCCAAAATATCCTACCCACCTAACGGTCATGTCATTGAAGAGCATTTATGTCTTATCAGGTTGGGCTGCTCCCTAGGCTATAAATAGCCACCCCCTACAACCACTAGATGGTTGGCTACTCCGAGAGAAACTAACACTTGTCATTGAGAGCATCCCAGCCTCCAAGGACTTTGAGCGAAAATAATCAAGTGAGGAAAACCCAAACCCAAACACCTACAAACCAAAGTGATTGAGCATCATTGAAGAGATTGTTCCTGTGTGGAACCGACGCTTATTACCTTTGAGGACCGTGCATCCTCCAAACAGTTAGTCGTCATGGTCTAGAGCATCCAAGAGGAATTGTGCATCGCCAAGTGACCTAGTCCGTGAAGGTTTGGAAGTCACCTGAAGACTTACCACGAGTGAATGGGTGAGGTCTGTGTGACCTTAGATCAAGGAGAATACGGTGAGTACTGTGTGTCTGGGACTGTGTGTCCTCAGGTTTAAAAACCTAGCCGCTCCAACCAGATGCACGACTGTCACAGTAGTTCTTCACCAAGCTACTGGTTCCATTTCCTCAACCCTTTCATTTCCTCATTCGCGTGTTGATGAAATTGATTGTTACTGTTTGAAGACTTTGACTGAATACTTTCTCAATTTCCTCAATCATAATTCTTTAGTCACTTAGTCTTCAGCCTGCTTATCCTATTTACACGCTTCTTGTGCTCTGTGTATGTTTCATTTCATCATGATGACTATGATACTACTTTGTTATGCATGCACCTGAGTACTTATTCCGCTGCTTGTAGTTCGTGACTTAGGAAATTCCTCAAGTTGAATTTCCTCAGTGACGAATTTGTAAAAATCGCCTATTCACCCCCCTCTAGTCGATATAACGCACTTTCAGTTGGGCGGCTGTGCGGTCACAATTCTACCTTTTCGTGTACCGTGTTGTAAGCTAGCATATGGAAAGCAAGCTTGTTATGATGATTATTTAATTTGTAGCAACATAGGCAACACACATGAAACGAGAGGCATGCTTACGTCCAACCACAGCACGGCTATGGAAGACAAGTGGTTGTTGGAATGTGAGTTCCACAACGGCGAGTAGGGCGCCGAGCAGCTAGACGTGCCAGGTTCTATGAATAGTGCAGATGGCTTGACAACGAGAGGGAGAGTGTCATTCAAGAAGTGGCCCATCGGTGAGCTATGGATGCCTCCCTGCCACCGCGTGTACTAGGATGCGTTTGGTAGCCCACATAGAGGCAAACCAGACCCACGTGAGACGAAAATGGGATGTTTGGTAGCTTGTTGCACTGTTTGGCCCACATAACACGAACCTCAAAGCACCTCTCAGCGAGGCCCGCTAGGAATGGCCGAATCGGCAGTTTCCAGCGAGTCAGGTTGAGACGAGTCACATCGAGCAAAGCAGATGGGTCCCATTGCATGAGAGGAGGTTGGAGGGGTGCGACCTGCTATACAGCTTTTACGTGTTATCTTCTCCTTGACATAGACCCCCACGGTGGCAACCACGAGGTCTGCCACGCTCCACTCCACTGACGCCATGATGTTCAGCTGCCACAATCTCCTCTGCATGGCCACGTTCACCATCACCATGCTCGGGGTCCTCTGGACCGCCAGCGGCTCGCCGCCGTCCGTGGCTCGGAAGCTCCTGCCCCTCACGCCAGCGAGAAGGTCCAATTGTGTCTTAGGCCTCGATACGTCTCCAACGTATCTTTATGAAGTATGCATGCCATATTTACCTAAGTTCTACATGGTTTTGGTACACTTTTGTATGATTTCAGTGGACTAACCTATTGACCTAGTGCCCAGTACCCAGTGTCAGTTCCTTTTTTTGGCTATTTTTTGTTTTCCAGAAAATCCATACCAAACGAAGTCCAAAGGCCACGAAAATTTAACGTGATTTTTTTGGAACATAAGAGACTCTCGAAGCTTCAAGGAAGGACCAGAAGACCCACGAGTTAGTCACGACCTTACCTGATACGTCTCCATCGTATCTACTTTTCCAAACACTTTTGCTCTTATTTTAGACTCTAATTTGCATGATTTGCATGAAACTAACCCGGACTGACGTTGTTTTGAGGAGAACTACCATAGTGTTGTTTTTGTGAAGAAATAAAAGTTCTCAAAATTGGATGAAACTTTTTGGAGATTTTTTATGGAATAATTAAAAAATACTGGAGCAAGGATCTACAGGAGGGGACCCACCAGCTGCCCACAAGGCAGTTGGGTGCGCCACCCCCTAGGCGCGCCCAAGTACCTTGTGGGGCCCACCTAGCTCCGCTGACCCTAATTGCAAGCCTATAAATTCCTATTTCCCAATAAAAAGAGAAAAAGTTTCATCGTGCCTTATGATACAGAGCCGCCGCCACCTCATGTTCTTCGTTGGGAGGTAGGGATTGCACCCGTAAGATTTGCGTACGGGTGGAGCCACCCCATATCCTTACCCGTCCCTTCTGAGCGTACCCATCACCCTTACTCATAAAATTTTCCCCATACCCATTACCCGACAGGGCAGATGGGTACCCGCGGGTAAAAATACCCATGTCGGTAAATAATTAATTGGAACAATTCATAGTCATAAATAGCAACATATAATCGTAATTTACAACAAGACATCATAAACAACAACACATTTAATAAAAAATCACTTTGTCATAAAAAATAACACACCAACACAACATCACATAGTTCACAAATTCACGACAAAATGTAGATTGTAGAGATAATTTTGAGTTCATATAGATTTTAAAAGGGTACATGGGTATGTGGGTATGGCTTATACGGTCCAATACCGCGCCCGCTCTACCCGATGGGTTTCAGATTTCCCTATTTATATACCCATGGGTATCTTTTTGTACCATACCCTTACCCTAATAGGGTTTTTACCACAAGGTATGTGGGTAATGGGTACCCATTGTCATCCGTATTGGGAGACCAGATCCGGAGTTCATTCGGGGCTCCGGAGAGGGGGATTCGTCGCCATCATCATCACCAACTCTTCTTCATCGCCAATTTCATGATGCTCATCGTTGTGAGTGAGTAATTCATTCGTAGGCTTGCCGGACGGTGATGGGGTTGGATGAGATTTATCATGTAATCTATTCAATTTGTTAGGTCTTGATCCCTAATATCCACTATGTACTGAGATTGATGTTGCTATGACTTTGCTATGCTTAATGCTTGTCACTAGGGCCCGCATGTCATGATTTCAGATCTGAACACTTTATGTTCTGATGAATATATTTGAGTTCTTTATCCTATCTTGCAAGTTATACACACCTATTACATGTTATGATCTGCATACCCCAAGGTGATAATAATTGGGTTTCTTTCCGGTGATTACCGTAGTTTGAGGAGTTCATGTATTCACTATGTATTAATGCTTTGTTCCGGTTCTCTATTAAAAGGAGACCTTAATATACCTTAGTTTCCTTATGGACCCCACTGCCATGGGAGGGTAGGACAAAATATGTCATGCAAGTTCTTATTATAAGCACGTATGACTATATACAAAGTACATGCCTATCTTACATTGATTGATTAGATCTAGTTCTGTGTCGCTCTAGGTTGTGAATGTTATATGATGAATGTCATCCAACACAAATATCCATCACTGATCCAATGCCTATGATTTTCATATATTAATCGTTGCTAAGTTACTACTACTGTTGCTGTTACAATTACTATAAAACTGCTAATGTTGCTGTTATCGTTATTGTTGCTACTGTTACCACTACTATCAAACTATCATATTACTGTGGAGAGAGGTGGTTTGGAGGACGAGCGGCATAAAGTTCGGAATCTCAGCCAGTTGATAGCCCTTTGGGATGTGTGTATCCTGGATTTTCAGTTGTATACTGGCACTAGTCAGCAGGAAATACAGAGGTACCGTGAGGTAGTGTATTAGCTTTCTACATGGGTCGTCGGTGGGTTGTATGACTGCACGAACATTATGTGCCTCCTCGGCACATTTAAGCTGGTACGAATAGCTCGCACTAGTTGCCTAGTCAGGGCCTAACTACTACACTAACTAGCACACCATACGATTGTAAAACAAATATAGCACGCCATACTTTGTTTCTCTTTTTTAGTTGGCATTGTTTCTATTTCAGTAGCACACCACACGTGTATGTGTGCACGATTCAAAAAGGGAAAAATGTGTGTGAAAAAACCTTCTTTCCCACATGTTTTCTGAAAGAATTTTATACATATAGAAAGTGAAAGAACGGTCATGAATTGCAAGAATAAAAGTATTCACGTATTTATAGAAAATCATGCAATTTTGAAAATTTGGTCACATATTACTAAAATACATGATGAACACTTCAAAAAATACACGCTAAATAATTTCTAGGTACATGGCGTACATTTATCTAAATATGCAGTTGATTCTTTTTAAAGAATGCAATGAACATTTAAAAAAATACATGTTGAACCTTTTGTAAATGTACGTGACACAAAATTATAAAATGTATTACTAACATTCTTTTTGTTCACTGTTACATGTATGGTTTGGTTCATGGTAATCTCATGGCAATCGCTTGAACCAGTCATTTTTGTTTCGTGGTTCATGGTAGTCTCGTGGTGGTTCGTTCATGGTAGTCTAGGTGGGTGTATCCAGAGTAGTTCTCTAAATCATGTGAGTGGCCCGGTAGCGGTTGGGCTACCATGTAATCTGCTCTCATCTAAGTGGTTAGGTTTCTGTACCCTTTTCTCTTCATCAATATATGATAGACACGTTCATACGGATTTGAGAAAATGAATTTTATATGTGTGTTTCTTTGAATATGAAACCTTGTTATATAGTATAGTCATGTGATGAATACTACCTAGATTTCATTTTTCTTTTTGTAATTTACTAGTTCGTTAGAGGGTGATGTTTTAGCTTGGTGCCACCGGTGGCACCAAATCTCAAGATGCACTGAGATACTTTCGCCCGGTGCAAATTGTGCAACCGGTCAACATGGAATTCACATTTTTACAAACTAATGACGGCTGAATGGCGAATTGCGAACAACATCTGTTAGTTTATCCAAGTATAAAAAACATAAATATAAATTGCTCACTCATGAAAAAACTATATTTTGCGTGCTTCGCTGATTATTTTCATATTTTCTACGTAGATCATCATGATCATTTAAAAAATGAAAAGTTTTACTTAGTCCAACTAAACAAACTAATTCTAAAGGAAAAAATCCAAAAGAGAAAATCAAAGGGAAGTGCAGTTGATGCATGCACTGTTGTTGATGAATCAACTTAGATAAGCAATTACCCCTAAACAAGAACTTATAATTAATTATGCACCATCCACTCAAAAAAGGAAGGAATTATGCACAATGAGGCATGAGCTCGTCATGCTAGGTTGAATGTGTGGGGTGAGATGTAGAGCTTTTTTTTATGTGTGATGTGCTTGCACACCAAAGGCCCATCGCGGCACTGCTTGGTACGTGATGCATATGTCGTGCATGTACATCAACGAGGAGAACTTGGGATGGGCTACTATGTAGACTTGCAGAAGTGCAGTGCACTGCGCACTGTCACAGAATACAACATAAAATAAATTAGTGGCAACCTGAATACATGCAATAAATATGGTCTATGACCTGATCACGAAGCATGTTGGTGGCCCAGATATCGAGCGCCATCAGGCATTTTTGATTACTATAATATTGATCACTCTACTGCAGATATTTAGTTCTTTAGGTGTGGTTGAATTGATAACTCAACTGCTAATACTTGAAAATATTCTTTGGCTTCCCTTGTATCGAATCAATAAATTTGGGTTGAATACTCTACCATAAAAAACTGTTGCGATCCCCTATACTTGTGGGTTATCAGTACCCCATGCGCCCTGGGTGGTACGAAGTGTCCTCTAAGCTCGTGGTCCCATGTAAGTCCTACTGGCGTCAAACCAACGCTGAAATTTCTAATAAATTGGGGAACCCCCAGAAACAAACCTAGAACTCCCATGCTGCCGCAAGCCTCTGTTCCGAAGAGATCTCATCTGGAGGCCTTTTTTGGCACCCTGCAGGAGGGGGAAACCATCACCGGAGGCCATCTTCATCATCTCGGTGGTTGCTACTTGTAAACTGCGTTGGGGTTTTTTCCCGAAAAGGAGGAGTGAAACGGTACAATAGACATAAGTATTCCCCCCAGTGAGAACCAAGGTTATTGAACCAATAGCAGAACCACACAAATTCCCTCTTCAGCACATACACAAACAAAAGTAAATACTTGCACCCAACGCGGGCAAGAGGGTTGTCAATCCCCTTGGAATCGTTACTTGCAAGTATCAAATCTTGTATAAGTAGATAGATAAATTGCAAAACAAAATAAAAGTAAATAAATTGCAGCAAGATATTTTTAGTATTTATAATATGGTAAAAGTAGACCCAGGGCCATTGTTTTCACTAGAGGCTTCTCTCTCGAACACATAGCATACGGTGGGTGATGTGATCACCTATTACAGGTAGGGTCATGGACCCATCACTCGGTACCCACATGGGGCCCATCATTCGGGACCCACATGGGGCCCATCATCATCATAGGTAGGTCCCTAGACCATGCCAGCATTCGGATGTGCACATTAGTAGGATCACTTGGACGGCTCTGCGGCACTCGGACAACCCCACGTCACTCGGCAGACGATCAACCACTCGGACGTACGGGACATGAAGGCGTCGTGGGAGCTGCAACGGTCGAGGGATCCTAAGTCGTCCACTAAATAGAGTTATAACTACCATTACCTCTAACTGCTGTAGTATAGACTCATTACACTAGTAACTGCCTCATTCAATGGCATTTATTGCCCCGGCGGCGCGGGAGACATGGGGCTGCAGGGCACTCTATATAAGCCGCACCCCTCTCCATAGTCGGGCAAGGTTCAACTCAGTAATCCTATCTAACAAATCAAAGCAAGCCTCAGGGCACGAAACGTAGGGCTTTTACCTCTACCGAGTGAGGGGCATGAACTCGTTAAATACCGTATGTTACACCTACACAGTAGCTAGGCTCTGCCCCTTATTCATACCCCTAGTACTCATTGTTAGTATCATAACCCTGACAGTTGGCACCCACCGTGGGGCTAGGCATCTAGCAAAACTTCACGGTGTAGGTGGATTTCTTCATCATCATCATGCCAGTCGGCGGCGAAATCCATTTTGGGACCATCTCCTTCATCGTTGATGACTCAGCGTGGGTACGTGAAGCCCCGTAGGACGTGGAGGCGTTGCCCACCCGTGGAGCGACGCACTTCTGAGCCTCCTCCTACGGAGTCCTTCTTCGACAGCCCTCGGCTCCATACCAAGTGGTTGTCCATCCCGCTATTGCATGCTGTCACAAGCACTCCGGGCATTCACGGCTGTAGTGTTGGATCAAGCATGTAGTCACCACTCAGGCGGCAGCGGAACAGGTGGTGGCTATCGAGTTCGATGAGCTCGCCCTCGACCTCTTAGACGGATTGCTCGGTGATTCCTCGGAGGAGTCTAAGTCCGAGAGCATCGAGTCAACTGCTGAAGTTCTTATGACGGATAAATCCAAGTACCGCGTACCCCCAGGCTACCAAGAGCCCAAAGGCGATCACGTGGGTGTGTCTCACGTCAACACCAACGGCGGCTTCCCGGGGCACGAGCTGTACGTGCCTCAAGCTGTCACTCGGGAGTAGCGGGACGAACTTCGTCGCCAGAATGATCAACTCCTGAACACTCCCATCACCGAAACGACTCCTGAGCCACTAGCCATGGAGTGCCGAGCGCGATCTCCTCGAACGACTTCAGAGGGAGCTGGATGAACGTGAGCGCTGTCAACCCAGTTCCAGTCGACACAAGCATCGGCTCTATTCAAGTGACCATCCTCGTACGTATCTAGTCCTTAGTACTCCATTCCAAAATATAGCAGCCACCACTCAGATCGTGGATTCCATCCAGCCCTTCGGCTCTTCGGTCGGGGAAGGGATTCGTCAGATCCAAGCACTCCTCAAAATAGCATAGTCACAGAATGCGGTGGTGACCCCGTCTAGAGACCGGATCCATAGCGCATCCGTGCATGCGGAGACCGTCCAGTCGGCTCATAGTTCACTCAGCTCGGGAACGCGCGGAGCTACTTCCTCCACCAGAGACCGTCGCGAAGATCGAAGACGTGATCAGGCCATGTCGCCCAAGCGAAATAACAACTATGATCATGCACTGATGACTCCACCCTGGGACGTCACATACGGGTGCTAGCCCTATGATGGCAGGCGGACACATGGTAGTGACCGCAGGTTGAGTCCTACTCGTCCGTCGAGGGACGCTCGAGAGCCGCTATTCAATGCGAGATCCATTTTCACTGAGAATTTGGTCGATAGAGGTTGGGCCTTGCGGGAGGGCCTGGAGCACGATGTGCCGAGTGGTTCCGTACCATCAGGTCCCGAATGCTTCAGCCGTTATATATGAGCAGCTAAGATTCCCAACAAATTCAGGTTGGCCACGGGGATCAGCAATTGCACCGGCGAATCCAAGCCTGAAATTTGGTTAGAAGATTACCGAGTGGAAGTCCAGATCGGTGGCGGCAACGACAACGTGGTGATAGCCCACAAGTATAGGGGATTAGTTGTAGCCTCTTACGAAAAGTAAGGGTGTCGAACCCAATGAGGAGCTAAAGGTAGAGAAAATATTCCCTCGAGTTCTATTAACCACCGATACAACTCTACGCACGCTTAACATTCGCTTTACCTAGAACAAGTATGAAACTAGAGGTACTTTGTAGGTGTTGTAGGATAGGTTTGCAAGATAATAAAGAGCACGTAAATAAAAACCAGGGGTTGTTTAGATAAAGAAACAATTACGTTAGTTTAACGAGTGTGTAAAAGTGGTGGTAGGAGTTGCAAAATTGTCCCTAAGCAATTGACTATGTTACTAGACTGATAGCAAGTTTTATGTGGGAGAGGCCACTGCTAGCATGTCATCCCTTACTTGGGATTCTATGCACTTATGATTGGAACTATTAGCAAGCATCCGCAACTACTAACATTCATTAAGGTAAAACCCAACCATAGCATTAAGATATATTGGTCCCCCTTCAATCTTGTATGCATCAATTTCTATGCTAGGCTGAAGCTGCTATCACCCTTGCTATCCAATACATAGTCCTATCAACATACAACTAACCCTATGGTGTGATCCACACGCGCGCTCATATTATGCGCACCAAAGGACAGTAACATAACCGCAAGCAAATTAAACCAATCATAGTAATTCACCAATCACCGATAGGACAACAAAAATCTACTCAAGCATCATAGGATGGCAACACAACATTCGATAATAATATGAAGCATAAAGCACCATGTTCAAGTAGAGGGTACAACGGGTTGCGGGAGAGTGGACCGCTGAATATACATGGAGGAAAGTAATGAAGATGTTGGGAAAGATGACAGAGGTGTTGGTGTAGATCGCGGTCACATGATGATTGCCCCGTCGGCGTTCCGGCGCCACCGGGAGAGAGGGGGAGAGAGCCCCCCTCCTTCTTATTCTTCCTTGACCTTCCCCCTATATGGGAGAAGGGTTTCCCCTCTGCTCCATGGCCTCCATGGCAGCGGAGGGGCAAGAGACCCTCCAAGATTGGATCTATCTCTCTCTCTCTCTCTCTCTCTCTCTCTCTCTCTCTCTCTCTCTCTCTGTTTCCTTCTGTTTCTGCATTCTCAGATTCTAGCCTTTCACCATTTCTTAAATTCCCGGAGATTCGTAACTCCGATTGGGCTGAAATTTTACCATGATTTTTATCCGGTTATCTCTCTTGCGGCCGAAGAAGGGCACCGACCGCCTTACGGGGTGGCCACAAGGG
Source organism: Triticum dicoccoides (assembly GCF_002162155.2). Lineage (NCBI taxonomy): Eukaryota > Viridiplantae > Streptophyta > Magnoliopsida > Poales > Poaceae > Triticum > Triticum dicoccoides. Next base: position 450,653,855 of record NC_041392.1, on the reverse strand, counting down.
CCCAGGGCGCGCCCCCTGCCTTGTAGCCGCCTCAGGCATCGTCTCGCGTTGATTCCACTTCCCAAATTTCACATATATTCCAGAGAAATCTCTCTAAGTTTTTATCGCGTTTGGACTCCGTTTGATATGGATTTTCTGCGAAACAAAAAACATGCAACAAACAGGAACTGGCACTGGGCACTGGATCAATATGTTAGTTGTAGAAAATCATATAAATTATTGCCAAAAGTATGTAAAAGTTTTAGAATATTGGCATGGAACAATAAAAAATTATAGATACGACAGAGACGTATCAACATCCCCAAGCTTAATTCCTGCTCATCCTCAAGTAGATAAATGATAAAAGAAGATAATTTTTGATGTGGAATGCTACCTAGCATAATCTTGATCATATAATCTAATCATGGCATGAATATTAAGACATGAGTGATTCAAGGCAATAGTCTATCATTTGACATAAAGACAATAATACTTCAAGCATACTAATAAAGTAATCATGTCTTCTCAAAATAACATGGGCAAAGAAAGTTATCCCTACAAAATCATATATTCTGGCTATGCTCCATCTTCGTCACACAAAGTATTAAATCATGCACAACCCCGATGACAAGCCAAGCAATTGGTTCATACTTTTGATGTTCTCAAACTTTTTCAACTTTCACGCAATACATGAGCGTGAGCCATGGATATAGCACTATAGGTGGGATAGAATATGATGGTGGAGGTTGTGTGGAGAAGACAAGAATGGAAGAAAGTCTCATATCGATGCGTCTAATCAATGGGCTATGGAGATGCCCATCAATTGATGTCAATGCGAGTACGTATTTCCATGCAACAGATGCACTAGAGCTATAAGTGTATGAAAGCTCAAACTGAAACTAAGTGGGTGTGCATCCAACTTGCTTGCTCATGAAGACCTCGGGCATTTGAGGAAGCCCATCATCGGAATATACAAGCCAAGTTCTATAATGAAAAATTCCCACTAGTATATGAAAGTGATAACTCAAGAGACTCTCTATATGAATAACATGGTCCTACTCTAAAGCAAAAGTGTGGTAAAAGGAAAGTAACATTGCCCCTTCTCTCTTTTTCTCTCATTTTTTGGGCTCTTTGGCATCTTTTTTTATTTGGGCTTCTTTGGCCTCTTTTTTATTTGGGCTTCTTTGGCCTCTTTTATTTTGATAACCACACATGGGACAATGTTCTAATAGTGATGATCATCACACTTTTATTTTACTTACAACTCAAAATTACAACTTGATACTAGAACAAGGTATGACTCTATATGAATGCCTCTGGTAGTATACCAGGATGTGCAATGATCTAGCATAGCAAAGATATCAAAAAACGGACAAGCCATGAAAATATCATGCTAGCTATCTTATGATCGTGCAAAGCAATATGACAATGAATGCTCAAGTCATGTATATGATGATGATGAAAGTTGCATGGCAATATATCTCGGAATGGCTATGGAAATGCCATGATAGGTAGGTATGGTGGCTGTTTTGAGGAAGATATAAGGAGGCTTTTGTGTGATAGAGCATATCATATCACGGGGTTTGGATGCACCGACGAAGTTTGCACCAACTCTCGAGGTGAGAAAGGGCCATGCACGGTACCGAAGAGGCTAGCAGTGATGGAAGGGTGAGAGTGTGTATAATCCATTGACTCAACATTATTCATAAAGAACTCACATACTTATTGCAAAAGTCTATTAGCTATCAAAACAAAGTACTACGTGCATGCTCCTAGAGGGATAGATTGGTAGGAAAATACCATCTCTCGTCCCCGACCGCCACTCATAAGGAAGACAATCAATAAATACCTCATGCTCCAACTTCGTTACATAATGGTCCACCATACGTTCATGCTACGGGAATCACAAACTTTAACACAAGTATTCTTACCAATCCACAATTACTCACTAGCATGACTCTAATATCACCATCTTTATATCGCAAAACTATTGCAAGGAATCAAACATATCATTTTTAGTGATCTACAAGTTTTATGTAGGATTTTAAGACTAACCATGTGAATGACCAATTCCTGATAACTCCTTAAATAGATATAAGTTAAGAAAGAGAGTTTAATTCTTTCTACAAAATATATGCCCATGCTCTAACAAATATAAGTGAAGCAAAAGAGCATTCTACAAATGGCGGTTTTCTATGTGAAGAGAAACAGACAATTCAAACTTCAAATGATATAAGTGAAGCACATGAAGCATTCTATAAAGCCATACTCAAAAGATATAAGTGAAGTGCAAAGAGCATTCTATAAATCAGCAAAGGACTATCTCATGCCATGGTGAATAAATGAAGAAGGAAAAATAAAAGGCACACGACGCTCCAAAATTTACGCATATCACGCGACGAATAAAAATATAGCTCCAAGTAAAATTACCGATAGTCGTTGGAAGAAAGAGGGGATGCCTTCCGGGGCATCCCCAAGCTTAGTTGATTGGGAGTCCTTGAATATTACCTTGGGGTACCTCAGGCCTCCCCAAGCTTAGGCTCTTGCCCCTCCTTATTCCTTCATCCATCGTGATCTCACCCAAAACATGAAAACTTCAATCACACAAAACTTAACAAAACCCTCATGAGATCCATTAGTATAATAAAGCAAATCACCACTTCAAGTATTGTTGCAAACTCATTCATATTTTATTTTTGCATTGTAGCCACTGTATTATAACTTCTCCATGGCTTACACCACCGATAAAATTGATAGTTTCATCAAAACTAGCAAAACAATGCATCAAAAACAGAATATGTTTTAAACAGGACAGTCTGTAGCAATCTGAACATCTACCATACTTCTGTAACTCCAAAAATTCTGAAGAATTAGGAAAAAAATAAACAATTTGTATAGGAGTACTGTGCAAAAAAATTTAGAAACATTCGACATTCCAGTAAAATTTGTAAATTCACGCGCTACAACCAAAGTTTCTGTTTTTCCACTACACACACCAAACAAGCAATCTAAACATCCTAAATGCAAATCTTGGCACATCATTTCTATAATACAATGGATTTGTACAAGGGGATAATTATTTTTGTTGAAAAGTTTCTGTAATCGGTATTCACAAAATTTCCATGGGCATGAACAAAGTTCAAGGACGTCCCCCACTTCAACGGTGTTCGTCTTTCTCACTTTCACTTTTATTTTTGAAAAGTTCTAGGTTCCCCTCTTTATTTATTTTGTTTTTAAACTTTTTATGAAAGCACACAACATAAATAAATTACTCTCTAAAACCTCTGGGTTGTCTCCCTAGCAGCGCTTTCTTTAAAGCCATTAAGCTAGGCATATAGTGCTCAAGTAATTGGTCCACCCGGATCTCAAGGTATATCAAAGACAATTTTAATTAACAATGATTTATAATTTAGTAGTGAGCACAAAGTAATATGTATCATGCAACAACGAAGTCTAACTCTCTTCCTATGCATCGGCATGTCATAGAAGAGCAATTCATGCACATTAAGTAAAGGCCAATACACAGCATAAGCATTTTTTTTGCAATTTTGTCATATTGTAAACATAGAGAGGTGGAGATGTAGTTCCTCTCTCATAATAACTACAAGTAGGAGCAGCAAGCACATGCATATTATATTTATCAAAATTATCATGTGCAATAGTAGAACGCAACCCATCAATATAATCCTTAATAAGCACAAACTTCTTTGATATAGTGTAGTTCGGAGAATTCAAAAAGATAATAGGACTATCATGTGTGGGTGCAATAGCAACAATTTTTTAATAACGTAAGGAACTATAGCAAGTTCATCTCGATAAGCATCTTTCATATTGGCAGCATGGCCACAAGCATAGCAAGCATCAATTTCATCAAAAAGGGATATTTCAAATGAATCAAAGGGATCATAGCAATCATCCTTCGGTAAGCACGAAGGGAAATTAAACAATGTATGAGTTGAAGAGTTACTCTCATTAGAAGGTGGGCACGGGTAGCTAATCTGTTCTTCCTCCTTTTTTTCTTCGCTCTCCTCGTCATCTTTTTCATCGAATGAGCTCATAGTGTCATCGATTTCTTCTTCCATAGTTTCCTGCAAAATATTAGTCTCTTCTTGGACAGCAGAGACTTTCTCAATAAACGCATCAATATCGGCATTATGTTCATAATTCTCATAGCAATATTTAAGTATAGCAAAATTTTCAGGCCTATAAACATCATCATCAAAAGCTTCATACTTTTCAAACAAAGATTCAATTGCATAAGCACCCTTAAAAGCAACGAATTCTTCTATTGTTTCCACATTAAAGTAATCATATATACCATTAGCATAAGAAGCCAAGGTTTCATTATCATTAAATTTACATGAAAAGGGAAGGTGTGGAGCCTTCATCCTAGAGCAACAAGTATAATCATATCTCAAGCATAAATTCTGAGCATACCAATGATACTTATGAATTTGATTCCATAATAGTTTCCCTTTTTGAGTCAAGCGATAATCCCTAAGGTATTCACGTTGATCCAACATGTCTCGCATTATATAATTGAATGGGGTTTTCTCAGAATTATTAAAGTAGTGCATAGTATCTTTCACATAATGAGCATCGAGGGTTTTAGGAGGTTTCCCATCTCCATGAGTAGCAAGTAAACCTACATTTTTTGGTATTTCATGTTCCATATCCATAACTAAAGATAGAGAACAACTTAGGACAGCAAATAAAATCTACTTAGTGATAAAGCAAACAAGCACACACGAGAATATTCACCCCACGCTATTGCTCCTCGGCAACAGCGCCAGAAAAAGGTCTTGATAACCCACAAGTATAGGGGATCAGTTGTAGCCTCTTTCGATAAGTAAGAGTGTCGAACCCAATGTGGAGCTAAAGGTAGAACAAATATTCCCTCAAGTTCTATCGACCACCGATACAACTCTACGCACGCTTAACGTTCACTTTACCTAGAACAAGTATGAAACTAGAAATACTTTGTAGGTGTCATAGGATAGGTTTGCAAGATAATAAAGAGCACGTAAATAAAAACTAGGGGCTGTTTAGATAAAGAAACAATTATGTTAGTTTAACGAGTGTGGAAAAGTGGTGGTAGGAGTTGCGGAATTGTCCCTAAGCAATTGACTATGTTACTAGACCAATATCAAGTTTCATGTGGGAGAGGCCACTGCTAGCATGTCATCGCTTACTTGGAATTCTATGCACTTATGATTGGAACTATTAGCAAGCATATGCAACTACTAATGTTCATTAAGGTAAAACCCAACCATAGCATTAAGACATATTAGTCCCCCTTCAATCCCGTATGCATCAATTCCTATGATAGGCTGAAGCTGCTATCACCCTTGCCCTCCAATACATAGTCCTATCAACATACAACTAACCCTATGGTGTGATCCACACACACGCTCATATGATGGGCACCAAAGGACAGCAACATAACCACAAGAAAATTAAACCAATCTTAGTAATTCACCAATCACCGATAGGATAACAAAAACTACTCAAGCATCACAGGTTAGCAACACATCATTCGATAATAATATGAAGCATAAAGCACCATGTTCAAGTAGAGGGTACAACGGGTTGCGGGAGAGTGGACCGCTGAATATAGATGGAGGAAGGTGATAAAGATGTTGGGGAAGATGACGGAGGTGTTGGTGTAGATCGTCGTCGCACGATGTTGCCCGGGAGGCGTTCCGACGCCACCGGGAGAGAGGGCGAGAGAACCCCCCTCCTTCTTCTTATTCCATGATCTTCCCCCTAGATGGGAGAAGGGTTTCCCCTTTGGTCCATGGCCTCCATGGTGGCGGAGGGGTGGGAGCCTCTCCTAGATTGGATCCCTCTCTCTGTGTGTTTCCTTCTGTTTCTGTGTTCTCAGAATCTGGCCTTTCACCATTTCTTAAATTCCCGGAGATCCATAAATCCAATTGGGATGAAACTTAACACAATTTTTATCCAGATATTAGCTTTCTTGGTGCCAAAGAAGAGCACCAACCGCCTTACAGGGTGGCTACAAGGGCCCAGGGCGCGCCCTACCCCCTGGGGCATGCCCCCCCGCCTTGCCGCCGCCTCGGGCATCGTCTCGCGTTGATTCCACTTCCCAAAATTCACATATATTCCAAAAAAAATCTTTGGAAGTTTTTATCGCGTCTAGACTCTGTTTGATTTGGATTTTCTGCAAAACAAAAAACATGCAACAAATAAGAACTAGCACTGGGCACTAGATCAATATGTTAGTCCAAGAAAATCATATAAATTGTTGCCAAAAGTATGTAAAAGTTGTAGAATATTGGCATGGAACAATAAAAAATTATAGATACGACGGGGGTGTATCACGTGGCCATGAAGCATTTGCCGCTGATGTTGGAAGGCTCTGCTCGGGCTTGGCTGACACAACTCCCACCGAGTAGTATCTTTTGCTGGGATGACCTGGCGAAGGTGTTCGTCAAGACCTTTGAAGGCACATACAAGAGAGCAGGAGGTTTGACCGAGTTACAACACTGTGTGCAAAAGTAGAATGAAACTCTCCAAGAGTACATCCAGCGGTGGACCACTCTGCACAACACAGTGGAGAATGTCACCAAACAACAGGCTATCTGCGCCTTCAAGGCCGAAGACAGGAACCGGGAGCTGAACATGAAGTTCAGCTGAACCGAGACCCCGACTCTCAGTCGAGCTATGGAGATAGCCAATTGGCAGGCCAATGGTGAAGAGGAAGACCGACTAAGAAGCGACAAGAGCAGAGCAGGTGATGCTCATCAGTCGGAAAACAAGGGCAAGAAGCACAAGCCAAAAGAAGATACTGGGGGGAATGCTGAGGCCGCGGCTCTGGCCGGCCAAGGCAAAAAGAACTCCCAAAAGCAGAAGAAGGATTCGAAAGGGAAGAAGCAGGTCACCATGAAGAGCGACATCCTCGACCAACCTTGCCAAATCCACACGAAGAAAGATGAGGAGGGTAACTTGATCTTACCCAAACACACCACTCAGGAATGTCGGCTCCTGAAGTGAGAGATGCGACAAGATTTTGAAGAAAGAGATGAAGACGATGAATACGGAGGCAATGGTACTTCCAAGTACCCCAACATTGAGAACGTCCTCATGATTTTTGCTGATGTTGAGAGAAAGAGCCACCTCAAGGTGATCAATCGAGAGGTCAACATGGAAGTTCCGACTGTCACCAAATATCTCGTCTGGGCCAGGACACCGGTCACATTTGACCATTCGGACCATCTGGCTCACATACAGACCCCCGGGCGGCAGGCTCTAGTAGTAGACCCAGTCGTGGGAGGAGTCCGACTGCGCAAAGTCCTAATGGATGGCGGCAGCAGGCTTAACATCATCTATGCCGACACCCTAGCGGCAATGAACATCCTGACGTCACTGGGTCAATCCCTGGGAATAAGGCCAAGTCACTGGGTCAAATAGCTCCCGACATATTATTTGGACAAGATAAGAACTTCTGAAAAGAACGGCCGACTTTCGTAGTGGTTGACTTCAAGAGCGCTTATCACGCCATCCTGGGTAGGCCAGCCTATGCATGTTTCATGGTCTGTCCATGTTACGTGTATCTTAAACTCAAGATGACGGGGCCTAAGGCGTGATCACCATCACAGGCAATCAGAAGTTGGCCGAAGAGTGCCTCCATAAGGGATCCCATATCGCTGATGAACAGACGGCGATGGCCAAGTTAAACGAGTACAAGAAGGCGGCAGATCCAAGCGAGCTTTTGAAGTCCAAGAAACAGACCGTGGAATCTGCTTTCCGGTCGGCAGGGGAGACGAAGCCGGTGCACATCCATCCTGGAGACCCGAATGCTGCCCCAACCAACATCTCCACCACTCGCTCCAAGAAAAACTCATAATATGTGACGAATAAAAATATAGTTTCATGTAAAATACTAATGGTTGTTAGAAGAAAGAGGGGATGCCACTTGGGGCATCCCCAAGCTTAGTTGCTTGATACTTCTTGAATATTATCTTGGGGTGCCTTGGGTGAGGGAGTCCTGGACTAAGGGGTCCTTGGGCGTCCGGCCTGTTATCCATGGGCCGGACTGATGGGCTCAGAAGACATGAAGGCCGAAGATTGTACCTTTGTCCGGATTGGACTCTCCTTGGTGTGGAAGGCAAGCTTGGCGACTGACTATGAAGATTCCTTCTTATGTAACCGACTCTATGTAACCCTAAATCCCCCCGGTGTCTATATAAACCGGAGGGGTTAGTCTGGAAAGGATATACTCATTACCATAGTCATACAGGCTAGGCTTCTAGGGTTTAGCCATTACAATCTCGTGGTAGATCAACTCTTGTAACACTCAAATTCATAAAGATCAATCAAGCAGGATGTAGGGTATTACCTCCCTAGAGAGGGCCCGAACCTGGGTAAACATCGTGTCCCCCGTCTCCTGTTACCATCGATCCTAGACGCACAGTTCGGGACCGATACGTCTCCAACGTATCTATAATTTTTGATTGCTCCATGCTATATTATCTACTGTTTTGGACATTATTGGGCTTTGTTATCCACTTTTACATTATTTTTGGGACTAACCTACTAACCGGAGGCCTAGCCCAGAATTGTTGTTTTTTCCTATTTTAGGGTTTCGAAGAAAAGGAATATCAAACGGAGTCCAAACAGAATGAAACCTTCGGGAACGTGATTTTCTCAACAAACAAGACCCAGGAGACTTGTACCCTACGTCAAGAAACAAGAGAGGAGGCCACGAGGTAGGGGGGTGCGCCTCACCCCCAGGCGCGCCCTCCACCCTCGTGGGCCCCCTGTTGCTCCAGCGACGTACTTCTTCCTCCTATATATACCTACATACCCCCAAACGATCAGATACGGAGCCAAAACCCTAATTCCACCATCGTAACTTTCTGTATCCACGAGATCCCATCTTGGGGCCTGTTCTGGAGCTCCGCCGGACGGGGCATCAATCACGGAGGGCTTCTACATCATCACCATAGCCCCTCCGATGAAGTGTGAGTAGTTCACCTCAGACCTACGGGTCCATAGTTATTAGCTAGATGGATTCTTCTCTCTTTTAGGATCTCAATACAATGTTCTCCCCCTCTCTTGTGGAGTTCTATTCGATGTAATCTTCTTTTTGCGGTGTATTTATTGAGATTGATGAATTGTGGGTTTATGATCAAGTCTATCTATGAACAATATTTGAATCTTCTCTGAATTCTTTTATGTATGATTGGTTATCTTTGCAAGTCTCTTCGAATTATCAGTTTGGTTTGGCCTACTAGATTGATCTTTCTTGCAATGGGAGAAGTGCTTAGCTTTGGGTTCAATCTTGCGGTGTCCTTTCCCAGTGACAGTAGGGGCAGCAAGGCACGTATTGTATTGTTGCCATCGAGGATAACAAGATGGGGTTTTCATCATATTGCATGAGTTTATCCCTCTACATCATGTCATCTTGCTTAAGGCGTTACTCTGTTTTCATTAACTTAATACTCTAGATGCATGTTGGATAACGTCGATGAGTGGAGTAATAGTAGTAGATGCAGGCAGGAGTCGGTCTACTTTTCTCGGACGTGATGCCTATATACATGATCATGCCTAGATATTCTCATAACTATGCTCAATTCTGTCAATTGCTCAACAGTAATTCGTTCACCCACCGTAGAATACTTATGCTCTTGAGAGAAGACACTAGTGAAACCTATGGTCCTCGGGTCTATCTTCTTCATATTAATCTTCCAATACTTAGTTATTTACTTTACTTTTTACTTTGCTTTTATTTTACTACAGATTACTACAGACTGTTCTGTTTTTGACAGATTCTGTTTTTCGTGTGTTGTTTGCTTATTTTGATGAATCTATGGCTAGTAAAATAGTTTATAAACCATAGAGGAGTTGGAATGCAGTAGGGTTAACACCAATATAAATAAAGAATGAGTTCATTACAGTACCTTGAAGTGGTCTTTTGTTTTCTTTCGCTAATGGAGCTCACGAGATTTTCTACTTTAAGTTTTGTGTTGTGAAGTTTTCAAGTTTTGGGTACAGATTTGATGGATTATGGAACAAGGAGTGGCAAGAGCCTAAGCTTGGGGATGCCGGTGGCACCCCCAAGATAATCTAAGGACACCTAAAAGCCAAAGCTTGGGGATGCCCCGGAAGGCATCCCCTCTTTTCGTCTACTCCTATCGGTAACTTTACTTGGAGCTATATTTTTATTCACCACATGATATGTGTTTTGCTTGGAGTGTCCTTTATTATTTGAGTCTTTATTTGTTAGTTTACCACAATCATCCTTGATGTACACACCTTTTGAGAGAGCCATACATGATTTGGAATTTGTTAGAATACTCTATGTGCTTCACTTGTACCATTTGAGTTATATAGTTTGGCTCTAGTACTTCACTTATATCTTTTAGAGCATGGTGGTGGATTTGTTTTATAGAAACTATTGATCTATCATGCTTCACCTAGATTATTTTGAGAGTCTTAAATAGCATGGTAATTTGCTTAAATAATCCTCATATGCTAGGTATTCAAGATTAGTAAAAAAATTCCTAGGAGTGTTTTGAATACTAAGAGATGTTTGATGCCTGATGATTGTTTTGAGATATGGAGGTAATAATATCAAAGTCGTGCTAGTTGAGTAGTTGTGAATTTGAGAAGTGCTTGTGTTGAAGTTTGCATGTCCCGTAGCATGCACGTATGGTAAATGTTATGTAACAAATTTGAAACATGAGGTGTTTTTTGATTGTCTTCCTTATGAGTGGCGGTCGGGGACGAGCGATGGTCTTTTCCTACCAATCTATCCCCCTAGGAGCATGCGCGTAGTTCCGAGGTTTTTGATGACTTGTAGATTTTTGCAATAAGTATGTGAGTTCTTTATGACTAATGTTGAGTCCATGGATTATACGCACTCTCACCCTTCCATCATTGCTAGCCTCTTCGATATCGTGCATTGCCCTTTCTCACATTGAGAGTTGGTGCAAACTTCGCCGGTGCATCCAAACCCCGTGATATGATACGCTCTTTCACACATAAACCTCCTTATATCTTACTCAAAACAGCCACCATACCTACCTATTATGGCATTTCCATAGCCATTCCGAGATATATTGCCATGCAACTTTCCACCATTCCGTTTATCATGACACATTCATCATTGTCATATTGCTTAGCATGATCATGTAGTTGACATTGTATTTGTGGCAAAGCCATCATTCACAATTCTTTCATACATGTCACTCTTGATTCATTGCATATCCCAGTACACCACCAGAGGCATTCATATAGAGTCATCTTTTGTTCTAGCATCGAGTTGTAATCATTGAGTTGTAAATAAATAGAAGTGTGATGATCATCATTTTCTAGAGCATTGTCCCAAGTGAGTAAATTAAAAAAAATGAGAGAAAAAGAGAGAAGGGACAATGTTACTATCCTTTGTCACACTTGTGCTTCAAAGTTGCACCATGATCTTCATGATAGAGAGTCTTTTCTTTTGTCACTTCCATACACTAGTGGGAAATTTTCATTATAGAACTTGGCTTGTATATTCCAACAATGGGCCTCCTCAAGTGCCCTAGGTCTTCATGAGCAAGCAAGTTGGATGCACACCCACTTAGTTTCTTTTGTTGAGCTTTCATACATTTATAGCTCTAGTGCATCCATTGCATGGCAATCCCTACTCCTTGCATTAACATCAATTGATGGGCATCTCCATAGCCCGTTGATTAGCCTCGTTGATGTGAGACTATCTCCTTTTTTTGTCTTCTCCACATAACCCCCATCATCATATTCTATTCCACCCATAGTGCTATGTCCATGGCTCGCGCTCATATACTGTGTGAAAGTTTATAGGTTTGAGATTGCCAAGGTATGAAACAATTGCTTGGCTTGTCATCGGGGTTGTGCATAATGAGAGCATTCTTGTGTAATGAAAATGGAGCATGACTAAACTATATGATTTTGTAGGGATGAACTTTCTTTGGCCATATTATTTTGAGAAGACATAATTGCTTAGTTAGTATGCTCGAAGTATTATTATTTTTATGTCAATATGAACTTTTGTCTTGAATCTTTCAGATCTGAATATTCATACCACAATTAAGAAGAATTACATTAAAATTATGCCAAGTAGCACTCCGCATCAAAAATTCTATTTTTATCATTTACCTACTCGAGGACGAGCAGGAATTAAGCTTGGGGATGCTTGATACGTCTCCAACGTATCTATAATTTTGGATTGCTCCATGCTATATTATCTACTATTTTGGACATTATTGGGCTTTACTATCCACTTTTATATTATTTTTGGGACTAACCTACTAACCGGAGGCCCAACCCAGAATTGTTGTTTTTTTGCCTATTTTAGGGGTTCGCAGAAAAGGAATATAAAACGGAGTCCAAACGGAATAAAACCTTCGGGAACGTGATTTTCTCAACGAACAAGACCCGGGAGACTTGGACCCTACGTCAAGAAACAAGAGAGGAGGCCACGAGGAAGGGGGGCATGCCTACCCCCCCCCAAGCGCGCCCTCCACCCTCGTGCGCCCCTGTTGCTCCACCGACGTACTTCTTCCTCCTATATATACCTACGTACCCCCAAACGATCAGATACGGAGCCAAAACCCTAATTCCACCGCCGTAACTTTCTGTATCCACGAGATCCCATCTTGGGGCCTGTTTCGGAGCTCCGCTGTTTGGGGCATCGATCACGGAGGGCTTCTACATCATCACCATATCCCCTCCGATGAAGTGTGAGTAGTTCACCTCAGACCTACGGGTCCATAGTTATTAGCTAGATGGCTTCTTCTCTCTTTTTGGATCTCAATACAATGTTCTCCCCCTCTCTTGTGGAGATCTATTCGATGTAATCTTCTTTTTGTGGTGTGTCTATTGAGATCGATGAATTGTGGGTTTATGATCAAGCCTATCTATGAACAATATTTGAATCTTCTCTGAATTCTTTTATGTATGATTGGTTATCTTTGCAAGTCTCTTCGAATTATTAGTTTGGTTTGGCTTACTAGATTGTTCTTTCTTGCAATGGGAGAAGTGCTTAGCTTTGGGTTCAATCTTGCGGTGTCCTTTCCCAGTGACAGTAGGGGCAACAAGGCACGTATTGTATTGTATTGTTGCCATCGAGGATAACAAGATGGGGTTTTCATCATATTGCATGAGTTTATCCCTCTACATCATGTCATCTTGCTTAAGGCATTACTCTGTTTTCATTAACTTAATACTCTAGATGCATGCTGGATAGCGGTCGATGAGTGGAGTAATAGTAGTAGATGCAGGCAGGAGTCGGTCTACTTGTCTCGGACATGATGCCTATATACATGATCATGCCTAGACATTCTCATAAGTATGCTCAATTCTATCAATTGCTCAATAGTAATTTGTTCACCCATCGTAGAATACTCACTACTAGGAAAAGGGCTATAGATGATATGGCCACTAATGGCGCACCAGACATGTGGTGCGCCACTACTATATAGTAATGGCGCACCATGAGTCGGTGCGCCATTAGTGTGGTAGACATTAATGGCGCACCAGACCACGGTGCGCCATTAGTAACAATTTTTTTCCAAAAATTCTAATGGCGCACCAGGGAAGAGTGCGCCATTATTAGTTTAACTAGTAATGGCGCACCTCCAACCCAGTGCGCCACTACTATTTTTTTGCAAAACTACTAATGGCACAGCTCAAGCTGGTGCGCCATTAGTAACAAGGGTTACTAATGGCGCGTTTGTCTCTGGTGCGCCATTAGTAACCTGGGACAGATAGCTAGCTAAGATCGATTGTATTTAAATCGTAGTCTTCATTTCTCGATTGTATTACATGGGCACTTTTTGAACTCATGAATATTTTTAAATTTCATGGGCACTTTTTGTATTCATGAATATTTTTTCAAATTTGATCTCTATCCCCCTCCATCTCGATCTCGATCCCCCCGCACCCTCCCCCGCTAGCTCCATCGCCACCGACGACCCACCGCACCCTCCCCCGCTCCACCGTCGCCGCCGACCCACCGCACCCTCCCCGGCCCGCTCCACC
>NC_041392.1:450588359-450639182 GCF_002162155.2 Triticum dicoccoides | reverse complement strand
TCCGCGCCCTCGACGTCCTCCCGCCCAAGCGCCCCCTCCCCCCATGGCCCCGCCTGCGTCAACCTCGTGCTCGTCGTCCAACACCGCACGTCCTACCTAGGAGGACTGCCGCCGTCTTCCTCTTCGACTACGAGGACCCGGACGAGCTCGGACGCCCTCGAGCCATCCCTTCGATGCCCGCCGATTTCCTCCGCCTCGGCCACCATCGCCACCGCTCGACGCCTCGACTAGCTCCGGCTACCCCGACTCGCCCTTGACGTCCCTAGTGAGCACCCGAGCCGCTTCCCCCTCTTCCCATTCTTGATTTCCTTCTGATGTGTTCTAGGGTTGGGGGTTGGAGAATTTTGGACAAGGAAAGGGGGTTGGAGAATTAAGTAGCTAGGGTTGGGGGTTTGCAAGAGAAGAATTTGTAGTGTTTGTGCAGCCCACTAGGCAATGTTCAATTTACTCTTTTTGTTATGGCTTTGGAGTACTGATCGGCTATAGTTGGTGCAACAAAAGCTTTGATCATCGAAACTGCTTAGATGGATGCTGTCTTTTTCTATAGATGGATCCTCGAGCGGTCTTAGTTTGGTCTTGCCAAAGTAAGTGCAAGCAGATTTGAGGTGACTGTAGTTTGGCATCTTCAGAATTTCACAAAGGTGGATAACCTTCTAATGGCCATAATGTGCCCTACTGTCAAAAAATTCAGTTAGGTAAAGTTAGCATCATGTAAGAAAATGGCCATAATGTGCCCTGATAATGATGTATTTTGTCATAAAAATATATAGTGGACTGCCATGATAATGACATGCTACTAGTAGTTACTTCCATGAGTTGTTTTATTGACATGGCACATTTGCAATGGAGTTTTATATATCTTTAGCCACTGTTCATTAACAGCAAGTCAGTTTTGTTTATAGTTGAAAGTAAGTGTGTGGTTTGAAATTTTGATCTGATTATGGCATCTAGAATTATGTCAGTTTTGTTTTGTAACTAGGAGACCAAAGTGTGTTACTCACCTGGGATCTTAACTGTTGAGGGGTAGTATTGTAACTAGAAGACCATGTATTTTCAGAATTGAGCTATAGATTTGGGGGATACTATTTCTGATTTTAGAGCACCTTTCTAGATGTATTTTACAGCAGCTGTTGGAATCAAAACAATGCTTCTGGGTTGTCCTGTTAAGTTGAGTGAGTCATTAGAGGGCAGATAGAGTCACCCACACCAATGAATGTTTGTGAAGAAGAAGAATAAACCTGCTGCTGCTGCTGTTATGCCTGTGTTCACTGCTGCTGCTGTTGTACTTGTGATGATGTTGTACTTGTGATGATGCTAGTTGTGATCTTCTGAAATGGCCCATTAACAACTTCATTACGCGGGGATAATGATTTTGCAGGTACCCCAAGAGGCCCTTGAGTTTGCCAGAATGTCGATTAACTTCCGTTCTGGCAAATTCGGGTACTCCATATGTCCTATTTTCAGCAAAGGTCATGCTGAAATTTTCCGTGAATTTTAGCATGACTTTGCTAAAAATAGGACATATGGGGTACTTGCGACTAATGCATGGGCCGGGGTATCTTAGTACTTAATTAAGTAGGATCAACTGCCCCTTTATTCTTGCTGCATTAAACCATAGGTTTTAGGGTGCCTCGGTGTCGATAAGAACCTAAATGATGAAAGCTTAGGCTTTTAGGGTGCCTCGGCATCGACAAACCCTAAATGATAAAACCTTGGCTTTTAGGGTGCCTCGGTGTCGATAAGAACCTAAATGATGAAAGCTTAGGCTTTTAGGGTGCATCGGCGTCGACAAACCCTAAATGATAAAAGCTTAGCTTTTAGGATGCTTCGGTGACGACAAACCCTAAATGATGAGACCATGATCTTGTTCCTTGACAATAACCAACTTTTTAACCAAACCTTTTTCCTATTTAGAGAGAAACATGGCCCACAACGATGAGGCCGGCGGTAGTGGCTTGTACTTCCTTCACAATCACTTCCCTCTTGTGTTATACATATTCTATTTGGATGGCCCTGCTAACCCTTGACCATAAATACTTGAGATGGATGTAGCAGGCTTAAAGAAAGAAATGTTTTTAGGCCAACTCCACTGGGCCTGGCTGAAAATGCACAAGTGTGCATGACTAACAATATTCTATTGTAAAGCTAAACAGGAAAGAGGAACCACTCATCTTAGACCATCTCCATTCACCAATAGCTCAAACCAGTTCGAAGGGCGTGTTTTCACCACACTGTGGATTATCTTATTGGACCCAACGCAAGAGATGATGTAGTTTTGAATTATGAACATAGGATATGTCGTCATCGGACGACGAAAGTCTCTCGGGGGAGTGCGACTGGTGCCACGATGATCGAGGTCTGTGCGACATGCCTCACCTGGACGATGATCGGCGCTTCAGCATTAAGCTCGAGGAGACCTTTGAAGTTGAAACGGTACACAACGGCGACAAGTGTTATTTTCATAGTTAACCATGACTTCCACTATTTCAACATGTAATTTTCATCTTTTACAATTCGAGTATAGCTTATCCCATGCCTTGCAAGATGCTATGTCTTGGAGAGGATGGATTTTGAAGACCATGAAATTTCTGAAACAAAGAAAATTCACCTAAGGACTCATCACGATGTGGACTTTGAAGTAAATCTGTATAATTTTGGGAGCGTAACCCATTTTGGTTGGAAACACTGGGAAGCATTTTGCAAGATGTATGGTTTTGATGAGGGTATGCTTGTCACCATGGATCTTGGTAATCCTGACATCGACCAAGACAATATGGACATTTGGGTCCTTGTTGATACGCCTCCAGTTCTACCGCTATGTGAGTTTCTCAAACATAGTTAATTATTAACTAATTTATATTGTTTATTTCAAAATAGTTGACAACTTATTTCCATTGACAGCTTATTTTTATTGTTCAAAGAATGTGTGGGAGATGGTAGACAAAACCCACTACACCGATGGCTCCGAATTAACAACTTACAAGGAGAAAAATCATCTGGTCGGATTTTGTACTGACATTGAGAATTACAATATCTACAATCAAACTCCTCAACATTATGGTCAATACGTGCCACTAGTGCATGTGTTCAACTACGATAACTACCATGGAGATACCCTGGTAAGATTTTTTACTATTACGACATCCGTGCATCTTTTGCATACTTCTAAAACTAGTACATCATTGCTAACTATGAAGTTATTACTATGTTTTTCAACAGATAATCCTAGAGAATTGTGTGCCTCATTTGATGTATCAGAAAGGTAGTCTTAATGTTTTGAACATACAGCCAGGTCATCCTACGAATCTCAACTGTCCATACGAGATTTCTAAAAGAAGTGGAGACATGAAAATCAAAGGATGGAAAAAATGTATGGACAGTCGTAAGGAGGTTCTTGGAAGCAAAAGAAAGCGAAGCGCAAGAATTGGAGACAGGATGATCTCCATTCTCCATAATGGAGAGTCAGGGTCTATATTGTTTTATGCTATTTTACCTTAAATAGGGTATTTAGGTCCTGCCTAATACTGATGATCATGTGCTAAGAACAATTAAGTAGGGTTGGTTCGATGACTATCAAGATGATGATCGTATGACTTGTTATTAATAACGAGTAGAAGTTGTATGATGATGATTAGTAGGACTTGTTAGGATTAGTATTACTTCCGACAAACTCGCTACTCGCGGTCTCGAGACTTGTAATGTTCTATCTTTGTTCATCTTTTGAATTCGGAGACTAATATGATGAATTGTATTCAGAGACTAATCTTCTATTGTATTCGATGAATCTGTTGTTGTTGTGTGGTGTTGGCTATATTCTGTCCAATAATATATTTTGTAACCTGTGAAAATATTAGAAAAGAAAAAAATCCCTAATATTCATACTAGTGGCGCACCACCACATAGTGCGCCATTAGTAAGCCAGAGCACACTAATGGCGCATCATCCACCAGTGCGCCATTAGTATGCCAAAGCACATGGATAAATATGGCCCCTAGGAGGCATACTAATGGAGCACCATGGGCTATACTAATGGCGCACTGCATGGTGCGCCATTAGTATTTAATTCTAATGGCGTAGTGCTAGTGGCGCACCAGTAGTCCGCCATTAGTATGCAAAACTAGTGCGCCACTAGCATGCCTTTTCCTAGTAGTGACTTATGCTCTTGAGAGAAGCCACTAGTCAAACCTATGGTCCCTGGGTCTATCTTCATCATGTTAATCTTCCAATACTTAGTTATTTACTTTACTTTTTACTTTGCTTTTATTTTACTTTGCATCTTTATCATAAAAATACCAAAAATATTATCTTATCATATCTATCAGATCTCACTCTCGTAAGTGGCCGTGTAGGGATTGACAACCCCTTATCGCGTTGGTTGCAAGGATTTATTTGTTTTGTGCAGGTACGAGGGAAATACTTACGCTACTCTGCTGCATCATCCCTTCCTCTTCGGGGAAAAACCAACGCAGTGCTCAAGAGGTAGCAGGGACCTCCTACCCGAGATCCACCGGTTTTGACACCGACATTGGTGCTTTCATTGAGAGTTCCACTGTGCCGTTAGTGAAAGGTTCGATGGCCCCTTCATTCATCTATAGTGACGCTGTCCAAGGAGAAACCTTCCTCCCCGGATAGATTTTCGTGTTCGGCTGCTTCGTACTGCGCGCCAACTCGCTTGGCCATCTAGAGCAGATCGATAGCTATGCCCCTGGCCACCAGGTCAGGTTAGGAAGCTTGAAATACATCACGGATATTCGTGGAGACTTGATCTTCAATGGATTCGAGACTGCAGCGATCGCTCCCCCTCGCCCCGATGAACATGACTTAAATATGTCATCGGATCACATCCAGGAGATGGTCCCCCTTGCTACAACAGCCTTAGAACCGGAGCAGATCATGCCATCCGGGGCCACCGAGTCCACGGCGTTGGAGCCGCACACTGATTCGGCACCCCGCAATATTTGCGGGAATGGAACTCCGGAATCGTCTCCAGCTATAAGTCCCGGACCGGGTACACCTGCGGACACCGAGCTGGATCGGTTATCGATTTTCAAATTTAGCGCCGCAGACATCTTCCAGCACTCACCTTTGGGTGATGTGCTAAACTCTTTAAAGAACTTGTACTTGGAGAAGGACACAGCTGAACTATGTTTGGTTCGAGCCAGAGGCTGATGATGGGAAATTTCGCTTCCCACCCGCCACCCACATCATAGCCACTGTCGATGACTTAACCAACGTGCTTGATTATGGCTCCAAAGACATCGATGGTATGGACGACGATGCCGAGCAAGAGCAAGGCCAAGACCCGCCATTTACTGGACGTTGGACGACCACCTCTTCGTACGATGTGTACATGGTCGACACACCTAAAAAAGCTAGCAACAATGACAAAGGAGATCCAGTTGCGAATAAACCTTCTAAGACACAGTCCAAGCACTGGCGCCCTAAACGCCACTCTAAGCCTCGTCGCTTAAGAGATGACGACACTAGCACCGGAGAAAATAGAACTCTAGGCGATGCCAAAAACAATGAAGACCCTCTCAGGGCTAGATCCGAACAGGAGGAACAAGACAACGGGCAAGATAACCCTAATAAGCAGGCCATGCCCAATGATCCATATGATGATAGTTATCGTCCAGTCATCGAGGATGATGAGAGCCTCGGCAATGAGGATTTCATCGTGCCTGAGGCACCCCTCGAGTAGGAGTGCTTCAAGCGCCAGCTAATAGCCACTGCAAGAAGCCTGAAGAAGAAGCAGCAGTAGCTCCAAGCTGATCAAGACCTGCTCATTGACAGGTGTACTAATGTCCTGGAAGCCGAAGAATACGGCCTCGAGCGCCCAGCCAAGAGTTACCCAAAGCGCAGACTGCTACCTCAGTTCGATGAGGAAGCACCAGATCCCAGACCTCCCACACACAATGCGGACCAACGACCCCGTGCTCGGGATAAAACAGTAACTTAGGCTGAACAACAACCCGCCCCACCGCCTCGCAAAAACAGGGAAAAAACAGCTCGGGACCATACATACGACCTTTGGCAGGATCTGGACAGTAGAGCAGGACACACCAAATCAATGTACGGATCGCGAGGACGCTTCCTGACTCGGGATGACGGCTACCTATTTGGACGTGACAAACCTAGTCACACCCGGGCCGAAAGCCGCAGATGGACTTCATCGGAGGTGCGCCGTGACGTGGCCCGATATAGAGGTGCCGCACACCCTCTCTGCTTCACAGATGAGGTGCTGGATCACAAAGTCCCCGAGGGATTCAAGCCCGTCAATATTGAATCATACGACGGAACAACCGATACTGCAGTATGGATTGAGGACTTTATTCTCCACATCCACATAGCCCGTGAAGACGACCTCCATGCCATCAAATACCTCCCACTAAAACTCAAAGGGCCAGCTCGACACTGGCTAAACAGCCTGCCCGAGAATTCCATCGGCAGCTGGGAGGACTTGGAAGAGGCCTTCCTCGACAACTTCCAAGGTACATATGTCCGACCACCCGATGCCGATGACTTAAGCCACATAGTTCAACAACCTGGAGAATCAGCCAGAAAATTCTAGACTAGGTTCCTAACCAAAAATAACCAGATCATTGACTGTTCGGGTGCCGAAGCCCTAGCAGCCTTTAAACACATCATCCGTGATGAATGGCTAGCACGCCACCTTGGCCAAGAAAAGCCAAAGTCCATGGCAGCCCTTACGGCACTCATGACCCGCTTTTGCGCGGGTGAGGACAGTTGGCTAGCTCGTAGTAAAAACACAGCCAGTGAGACAGGTCCCTTCGAGGCCAAGAACAGCTCCGACAAGCTCCGACGCAACAGACACAAATGCCGAAGCAATGGAGACAACACCGATGACACCACCGTTAACGTCGGATTTAGCGGCTCCAAGTCCGGCCAGCGAAAGAAGCCCTACAAAAGCAACAGTGAGGGACCATCCGGCCTGGATCGCATACTCGATCGTCTGTACCAGATACATGGTACCCCAGATAAACAAGCCAATCACACTAACAGAGACTGCTGGGTTTTCAAACAGGCCGGCAAGTTAAATGCCGAAAACAAAGAAAAGGGATCACAAAGTGAGGACGAGGATGAAGAGCCCCGGCAGCCGAACAGTGGGGGGCAGAAGAAATTTCCCCCTCAAGTCAAAATGGTGAACATGATATACACTACACACATCCCCAAAAGGGAGCGCAAGCAAGCACTTAAGGACGTCTACGCGGTAGAGCCAGTCGCCCCAAAATTCAATTCGTGGTCGTTGTTCCCGATCACTTTCAATCATCAAGATCACCCAACTAGTATCCGCCATGGCGGTTCTGCCGCACTAGTCCTCGAACCAATTATCAATGGGTTTCACCTAACACGTGTCCTGATGGACGGTGATAGCAGCCTCAACATGCTTTATCAGGACACGGTGCGGAAGATGTGCATTAACCCCTCACGAATCAAACCAACAAAGACTACCTTTAAAGGAGTCATACCAGGCGTAGAGGCCCGCTGTACGGGCTCAATCACGCTGGAGGTGGTCTTCAGTTCTCCAGACAACTTCTGAAGTGAAGAGTTAATCTTCGATATCGTCCCCTTCCGTAGCGGCTACCACGCACTGCTCGGATGAACCGCGTTTGCTAGATTCAACGCAGTGCCACACTATGCTTATCTCAAGCTCAAGATGCCCAGTCCACATGGTGTCATAACAGTCAATGGCAATACTGAACGCTCCCTCCGAACAGAAGAGCACACTGCCGCCCTAGCAGCAGAGGTACAGAGCGGCCTTCCCAAGCAACACCATAGTACGGCTACCGAGCCCCTGGACATCACTAAGAGGTTCCGGACTACACTGCAAAAGGACAGTGCAGTTCGTCAAGAGCTCGATTAGCAATTCGGCCCCTGTCCCAGTCCCGATTAAGTAGTGGCATTCGTACCACACGTACATAATTACGCACTCAAAATTCCATGGACATCGACGGAGGCACAAGCTAGCCCGGGATCTACAGTTTGGCTAGACCGATCCCGGACGCACATATAACTTTACTATTTCCTTTTTCCCTTTTTCACAGGTTTCTCTTATGCGGGCCTCTTTCGACGGCCAGATTTATGGTCCTATCAAAGGACAAATACGCCGGATTGACATGGATCACAGGCGTACAGGGGCAGCCCTAGTGGCCAATCCAACGATTACTCTAACCGTTCTCGGGACCCACGTGCAGCTCATCTCAGGTTGTGGCATGTCAAATAGCCATTTGCTTATTGCATTATTTTGTACCAATGTGCTTGGACGCATTAACCCAACTATAATGGAAACAGTTCATGATCCAAGTTCAAGGGCCCCAGATCCTATCTTTGTTCTCCCTCTGTTTTCCTTTATATTACTTATTTCCTAGCAACCGTACACTCTCGTACGCATCACATTTGCCAGGGCCTCCCCATCGCCCCACGATATGGCAACAAAGTCCAAACACTCCTTAAAGATAAGTTCGGCACCCCGAATTTAGCATTATATGCATTGGCTCTGAATCATGTCTTTGGTCAATAGTTGGGTTGCCCGGCTCCTGTGCTTGCTACCCTACGTTCCGCTAAATCAGCTAGGGTAGTAAAGGGAGAACTACTGCGATTGTGCCCTGGCCTTGACCAGATGAGCGCCTCAGTAGAGAAAGCCGAAAACTGACTGTCATGATACGGCGAGAGCCGGTGAGCTGTTCAAGGGTTACAAATCATCAGAGATTTTTTCCGCATTATGCGAAAGATCGACACTTCCCGATCAGATGCTGACAACACTCTGGTTTGAACCAGGGGCTGCGCCCATGCTTTATTATAAAACTCCTATGGCTAAATGAGGGTGTTTAAGCCGTATAGTCTGATTGCCTTGTTTGTTGCGCTAAGCAACTCCTTCAGGGACCATATAATTGGATCAAGATTGTTTGCATTCCATCCTGAACACCTCTGTACTACCTACGTGAGGGCAGAAGCCAACGACTGTCCAACCCTCATATTACATACAACACGGCCGCACATGAGGAAACAATTAAAGCATAACAAAATTACATTACCAAAATAGGCTTTGTTTTTCATAATACAAGGCAAGGGCAACATGAATACATTTATTCAAATACAACGACCTGCGAACATTGTGCTGCCGCAAGGCGAGACCCCTCCAGGACATCCGCAAAATACCGTTTGGGTGTGCGGTGCTCCTTGCCCTCCGGTGGCCCTCTGGTCACCTCGACGGCGTCCATCTTCACCCACCACATCTTGCAAAGGGCAAAGGCCATGCGCACACCTTCAATGCAGGCCGAGCGTTTGACGACGTCCAGCCGAGGACAGGCATTCACCATCCGCCTCACGAGTTCGAAGTAGCTGCCTGGCATAGCTTCGGCTAGCCATAGCCGGATTATCAAATCCTTAATGGCTAGTTCGGCCACCCTATGCAGCTCCACCAGCTATTTCAGCTGATCGGTGAAGGACACGGGATGCTCTGGCACCGCATACTACAACCAGAATAGCTTCTTCGTAGAACCCCCTCCTTCGGCTCGATAGAACTCCGCGGTGTTTGATGCACTGCGTGGTAAATCCGCAAAAGCTCTTGGGGAACTCCGAACCCAGGTTAGTAAAAGGTACTGCTTCTCCGCATACTTGCTTTGCATCTTAAATGCCTTACCCCCCATGATCTTCTTGGCCTCATGGATCTCCTAGAGGGCGGTCTGGGCCTCATTCCGTGTGGTCTCCGCGCTCTGACGAGCCTTGGCGAGTTCGGCCCCTTGAACCGACGCATCATGCTCCAAGGCGTCGCATTTTTTCACCGCATCCTGGAGCTCCTGCTGGACTTCTTTGACCCGGGCCTTGAGCTTCTTACGGGTGGCTTTCTACTAGACAACCTTCTGCTCGGCCTCGCCCAGGGCCTTCCTCAGGGCCTCGACCTCAGTCGCGGCTCCTGCACGTATCACGACACTGCGGTCAATATACAGCGCTTACTCCTTCTGAACACACAGCAAGTCGTCACTCACCTTGCTTCTCCTGGAGCAGAACCTTAACCTCGCCGAGCTCGTTCTTGGTCCGCTCCAGCCTCTGCCTCAGTTTAGAGACTTTGGTAGCATGCAAGGTTGCGGCCAACAGCGATGCCTGTTTATCCATCCATATTATGTTAGTCTCCTATAACAAAACATCGATCCTCTGTCTGGTTCTTCTTACCGAACACCGGACAGTGTCTCAGGGGCTACTGTCTACACGGGGTTTTTTCTCTCTCTTACCTCGAAACCTGTCAACAGGCTGGTGCAGGCTTCATTTAGTCCACTCTTGGCGGGCTGAATCTTCTCGATCACCGCACCCATAAGGACACGATGCTCGTCCACGACGGAGGTGTCTCGAAGCGCCTCCATCAGGTTATCCAGCGCCCCTGGATGGACAGGGGCCACCGGTGGAAGCGGCGCACCCCGCTCCTTCAAAGGGGGCTGCTCGCCCGACTCCGGAGCCATATGGATCTCCGGAATCGTATTCGGCTGAGGGCTAAACTGGACGCGGCCCTCTTCGCCAGTATCCATGGGGATCGGCTCCCCCATGTGTCCTGCAGTGGAGGTATCGCCTTGTGGTGCCTCCCGGACAGCGTCCTGGGCTCCTCCCCGGTTCGGAGCGATCCTTCGGGATAACACTTCGGTGTCGTCCCTGGCCCCTGGGTAATAAGCAGCCGGTGGCAACATGCTCGCCATCTCCGACGGAGCCAACGAACCTCCAGATGAGGATCGCTGGATAAGGTCGCGGGCCGGACTGCAATAGTACAATTAACTATATCAAGAGAAGAGAAAAGGGCCGGATGCGTGCATGAGCGAGCCATGTCACTTACGATGCGGCCTGGGGCTTAGTGCGGGGGCGTCGTTCCGGACTTCTATCAACGTCCCACGCGGTGTTGACCGCTGAGACGCCCTTCCCCTTCTTGGGCACTTCCACCTCCGGATGCGCCGAAGCCGCCCTCTTCTTCTTCCTCTCCTCAGGGGGAGGGTTGTTTTCCTCCTCCTCCTCCTCTTCCTCGCCATTGTCCTCAGGGACAGAGGAATGAGCTTTGTCATCTTTGGACGTTACGTGCGAAGTGCCCTTGCGACGGGGGCCACTCTTGGCCACCTTGGCCTTTTTCTTGGCCTTCTTCTCCGACGCCTTATAAGGCACCGACGCTAGCATCTTCGCTAGATGTGGGATGATCGGTTCTTCAGGCAGCGGAGCCGAACACTAGATCCGCTTCGCCCTCTCCATCCGGTCCTAAAAAAGAAACAATAAAAGCTCAGGTATCATCCTTGAAAGAAGCAAGTGGAGAATGCATCAGAAAGGACATACCTCGCTAGCGAGGTGTTTAGCGTTGTGCCCGCAATCTGAATCCGCGGCCGGTGGTTTCTCGTTGCCCTTAAAGAGAAACTTCCATGCACCTTCGTGAGTAGTCTCGAAGAGCCTCACCAGGGTCTGGTGCTTCTTCGGGTCAAACTCCCACAGAGGGTGGCTTTGGCGCTAGCACGGATGGATCCGGCGAACTAGCATCACCTGGATCACATCAATGAGCTCGACGTTCTTGGTTACCATGCTTTGGATGCGCGTCTGCAGCGCTATCAGCTTGTCAGGTGAACACCAGTCTGGACTCTTCTCGACCCAGGAGGTGAGTCGCATGGGAGCGCCGGAGCAGAATCCGGCAGTTGCGGCCCAGGTGGTGCCCCGAGGTTCCGTGATGTAGAACCACTGCTTCTGCCACTCCTTTATCGTGTCCACAAAAGTACCTTTGGGCCAGGAGACGTTGGACAGCTTCCTCACCATGGCTCCTCCGCACTTTGCGTGCTGACCATCCACCACCTTCAGCTTCACGTTAAAGACTTTGAGCCACAGCCCGAAGTGGGGTTGGATGCGGAGGAAAGCCTCACACACGACGATAAACGCCGAGATGTTGAGGAAGGAATTCGGGGATAGATCATGGAAATCTATCCTGTAATAATACATCAGCCCGCGGACGAAAGGGTGGAGTGGAAACCTAGCCCACGGAAGAAATGGGGGATGAACACTAACCTCTCGGTGGGCTTCGGCGTGGGGACGACTTGTCCCTCGGTCGGCAGGCGGTGAGTGATCTCCTTCGCCAAGTATCCGGCCGCCCGAAGCTCCGTAATGTTTTCCTCCTTGACGGAGGAGACCATCCACTTGCCTTGACCTCCGGATCCGGACATGGTTGCTTGAGTGGAAAGGAGATGAGAACTTGGGCGCTGGAGCTCGAGATTGGAAAGGCAGAGACAGAGAGAGGGCGTGAGAGAGGAAGAGGGAATCCTTATCCCCTTATAAAGGCAACGAATATTAAACGCCTCCTCACTCGCCTTAAGATTCGCCTATTCCCAAGGGCTGTATAAATGGCACGGTTGGGTTACCCATGCCCGCATTGATGAGAATCCCGCGATAAGGGGACACGATCTCTGCTTTGGCAAGACATGCCAATGGCAACCGCGTCTTAGGACGTGGGGCGTCTAAACATGAAAGCGGTTTGGAATTGTGACCGGGCAGACGTGATGTCATGTTGTAAAAAGTTGTCAGCAGATTAGACTCATGTAAAAATATATTCTCTCTGTGGTTATGTATGGAGCGTGTGTGTGTGTGTGTGTGACAGGTCCGGATACTATCATCGCACCCGAAGACTATCTTGAAGTTCGGATAGAAGGGAACCCGCCTTGCAATGCCGAAGACAATCTGCGCACCGGACTCCTCATCATTGAAGCCAGGTTCAGGGGCTATTGAGGGAGTCCTGGACTAAGGGGTCCTCGGGCGTCCGGCCTGTTATCCATGGGCCGGACTGATGGGCTGAGAAGACATGAAGGCCGAAGATTGTACCTGTGTCCAGATTGGACTCTCCTTGGCTTGGAAGGCAAGCTTGGCAACCGACTATGAAGATTCCTTCTTATGTAACCGACTCTATGTAACCCTAAATTCCCCCTGGTGTCTACATAAACCAGAGGGGTTAGTCCGGAAAGGATATACTCATTACCATAGTCATACAGGCTAGGCTTCTAGGGTTTAGCCATTATGATCTTGTGGTAGATCAACTCCTGTAACACTCATATTCATCAAGATCAATCAAGCAGGATGTAGGGTATTACCTCCCTAGAGAGGGCCCGAACCTGGGTAAACATCGTGTCCCCCATCTCCTGTTACCATCGATCCTAGTCACACAGTTCGGGACCCCCTTCCCGAGATCCTCCAATTTTGACACCGACATCGGGCATCCCCAAGCTTAGCCTTTTGCTCATCTTATTGCTTCATCCATCATAAAGTCACCCAAAACTTGAAAACTTCAATCACACAAAACTCAACAAAACCTTCGTGTGATCCGTTAGTATAAGAAAACAAATCACTACTGTAAGTACTGTTGCAAACACATTCATATATTATTTTTGCATTATATCTACTGTATTCCAACTATTATATGGCAAAAACTCTTAAAAGAAAACTATAGAATCATCAAAACAAGCACACAATGCAAAAAAAAAAAGAATCTGTCAAAACCAGAACAGTCTGTAGCAATCTGGAGCTTCGAATGCTTCTGTAATTCCAAAAATTGTGAGAAATTAGGAAAGTGTGAGATATTTTTATATTAATCTTACCCAAAAACAATTATTATTTTATCACACTTCTGTTAAAAATGAAAATCAATTTTCTGGGTGCAAAAGTTTCTGTTTTCAGCAAGATCAAATCAATTATCACCCAACATGATCCTAAAGGCTTTACTCGGCATAAACACTAATTAAAAGATAAAAAAAATCATAACTGTAGCATAATTGGGCAAACACTCAAGAACACAAAGAAAAAGACAAAAATAAATTTTATTCATTGGGTTGCCTCCCAACAAGCGCTATTGTTTTATGCCCCTAGCTAGGCATAATGCGAAGGATCTAAGTATTGTCATATTTGTTTCTAGATCCATATGATGCCCTCATGATTGATTCATAAGGTAGCTTAATTCTAGTTCTAGGGAAGTGTTCCATAACCTTCCTTAGTGGAAATTGAAATTTAATGTTGCCTTCTTTCATATCAATCACGGCACCAATAGTACGTAAAAATGGTCTACCAAGAATAACTGGACAAGACGGATTGCAATCAATATCAAGAACAATAAAATCTATGGGCACATAATTCCTATTTGCAAGAATAAGAACATCATTAATTCTTCCCATAGGTTTTTTAATAGTAGAATCCGCCAAGTGCAAATTTAGAGAACACTCTTCAATATCGGTAAGACCAAGCACATCACATAAAGATTTCGGAATTGTAGAAACACTAGCACCCAAGTCACATAAAGCAAAACACTCATAATTTTTAATATTGCCTCTGATAGTAGGTTCCCATTCATCATGCAATTTTCTAGGAATTGAAATCTCTAGTTCCAACTTTTCTTCCAAAGCTTTCATCATAGCATCAACAATATGTTTAGTAAAAGCTTTATTTTGTTCATAAGCATGGGGTGAATTTATCATGGATTGCAACAAAGAAATACACTCAATCAAAGATCAACTATCATAATTAAAGTCTTTGTAATCCAAGGTATTTTTGTATTTTTTGTTTAATAGATCTAAAAATAAAAGCAAAGGAAAATAGATCACAAACGCAAATATATTAAAGAAGAGACCGGGTGCCGTAGGTTTCACTAGTGGCTTCTCTCGAGAAAAATAGCAAATAGTGGGTAAACGAATTGCTGTTGGGAAATTGATAGAACTTTAAATAATCATGATGATATCCAGGCAATGATCATTATATAGGCATCACTTCCAAGATTAGTAGACCGACTCTGGCCTGCATCTACTACTATTACTCCACACATCGACCGCTATCCAGCATGCATCTAGTGTATTAAGTACACGGAGAAATAGAGTAATGCAATAAGAATGATGACATGATGTACACAAGATCTATTTATGTAGAAATAGACCCCATCCTGTTATCCTTAATAGCAACGATACATACGTGTCGGTTCCCCTTCTGTCACTGGGATCAAGCACCGTAAGATCGAACCCATCACTAAGCACCTCTTCCCATTGCAAGACAAATAGATCAAGTTGGCCAAACAAAACCCAAATATCGGAGAAGAAATACGAGGCTATAAGCAATCATGCATATAAGAGATCAAAAGACTCAAATAACTTTCATGGATAAAAACATAGATCTGATCATAAACTCAAAGTTCATTGGATCCCAACAAACACACCGCAAAAAGAGTTACATCATACGGATCTCCAAGAGACCATTGTATTAAGAATCAAAGGAGAGAGAGAGAGAGGAAGCCATCTAGCTACTAAGTACGGACCCGAAGGTCTACAAAAGACTACTCACGCATCATCGGAGAGGCACCAATGAGGATGATGAACCCCGCTGTGATGGTGTCTAGATTGGATCTGGTGTTTCTAGAACTTGCGGCAGCTGGAATTGATTTTCGTCAACTCCCCTAGGGTTTCTAGAATATTGTGGTATTTATAGAGCAAAGAGACGGTGCGGGGGGCCACCGAGGTGGGCACAACCCAGGTGCTTCTCGATGTCGCTTGAAACTACATCGGTATTTCTCCAAAGAGGAAGGGATGATGCAGCACAACGACGGTAGGTATTTCCCACAGATATAAAACCAAGGTTATCGAACCAGTACGAGAACCAAGCAACACAACGTAAACAGCCCCTGCACATAGATAAAAAATCCTCGCAAGTCGCAACCCGACGTGTTAAAGGGGTTGTCAATCCCTTTCGGGGTACGGCGCCTCAAGATAGGCAAACAGACGTGAGATAAATTTGTAGTAGATTGATAGATCAAACGCCAAATAAAATAAATAAGCACTGGTGCGCGTTGGTCCTAAACAAACACTTTAAAACCCCTTTCCGCGGTGGCATTTGGAACTGCCGGTAAGTGAGTGTGGGCGATAGGGGGGTCCTTCCCACACAACCAAGAAACCGTCGGGGATATGCCCTCCTGGCACACACGTTTGGCAAAATGAGGTCATGTGCGACCGGCGAGCACTCAAAAACGGAAATACGTATGGTAGAGCTAAAAAATACAATTATACGGCAAAATTATTTCTGGTCGCAAGTACATCCCACACAGTCAGTCCCCGCTAAACATTTCTGTTGGCATGCGCATCCCACACAGTTGCTCCAAGGAAAACGTTTCCGTTCACAGGTACATCACACATAATTTTTCCCGTTAAATTGTTTGCGTTATTGAATGTATCACACACAGCCCGTAGAAGAAACTATGTGGCAAAGGCTATTCATCACACATAGTTTTTATGTGGTAAATGTTTGCGCAAGGTGGCCAAACGCAAACAGTTTTCAAGAGAAAGTCATGTATGATTGTTCATTGATCCAACATGGTTTATTCCTAGAAGCTGTGTGCGTTGCCTGAGGTCATCGCCCATGGTATTTTTTCAACAACCGTTTGCAATAGCAAAACACAATTAGCAGGTTAATTTGCCATTGGAGGGCTAATTATCCGATTATTCATAATCCATTTGTTAATCTAATTGAAATTTCATATTAATCACACAATATATTTCATTTCCATATTAAGGAAGTAGAATTTCATAATTGAAATACATCAGAGTACAACATGATATAGCTTCAGCACTCAGCTACCCCATTACACAGCTGCACCAGCAGCAAATTCCACATGCAACATGTAGAACCTTTCAAAATTAGCATCATAGACGGTATATAGACAGATGCATCTCATATAGAAAACTGCTAAAGCGGAAGGTGAGTATTGAGCCTTCATTCATGTTGAAGGTCTTTGCAACTTTAGGCCAGTGCCTGTGGATGATTGACCGTCCGTCCTTCGTCCTCTTCAGGAACACTTTAGTATTGAACTGTGGGTGTTGTATGAGAACCTTCCTCGCCTCCTGACCATAGAGGTGGTTTGAGAGGTAATCATCAGTGAACTGCTTTGGAAAGGCCTGAAAACAAGGATGTGCATAAATATCTTCTCTATATTGGAAATGGGGCAAAGGAATAAAAAAAGGCAAGGTATAATAGTTAGTACCATCTTGTAGTGAACTAATGTCTTCTCCATTGTGCAGACAAAGATGTTGTTTTTTGTCGCTAATTTCTTTATCCTAACAATCTTTCTGAGTTTCTTGATTTGATTGATATTCATGGACAATGCATTTCCCATATGCAAAAAGGGTTGAACAGTGGGTCAAAACCTCTGACAGCAGGACTTACATGTGCAAGACCAAATTGTTAAAAAACAAAATATTAGAATGGTTCCAGCAATTGCACAATAATGTACTATTAGACAATGGATCATGCACGTGCTAACCTCGATTGTAAACCTCACTGCTTCCAATTGTTTCCCTGCAACACATATAAAGTAGTTAGTCATCAGGTTAAGTAAGGGTTCACATGCTATCAGTAAAATATGTTGATGAAAGATAAGCACATTGCAGATTCATCGGATTAATTGAAGCCACACGGAAAACCCATTTACCCAAACCAAGCATGATTAAGAACTAGGAAATATAGCACTTGTATATGTTTCTCATGTATTAAGTGCAGCCAAATTCGATTTATTCTTGACATGCACAACAATACAAAATTCTACCCACGACAATTGGACATCACATTGCAGAATTGAACCAAGCAGTTAACTAAACACCACAACAAATGAACCAAACATTAACTGAGCACCACATTGCATAATATAACATACTCCTAATAGAAGATTGGAGAGTTGACCAAATAGTTAAATACAACCAATTGTAGCAATTGTATTTGTTTCTCATGTATTTACTACAGCCAAATTCAATTTATTCCTCACATGGTATACAATAACAGAATGCACCCACAATTTTGTAAATATAAATTTGATTTATTTCTCACAGGGAAGACAATACAAAATTGCAACCTGAAGAATTGAACATCACATTTGCAGAACTGAACCAAACAGTTAGCTGAAGACGACAACTAATTAACAAAACAGTTAATAAGTGAGCAGCACACTGCACGACATATAGAACATATACACTAGAGCAACGGATTGCATGGTGAAATTAGATAGCACAATTCACCAGAATTTGTGAAGGAAAGGCAGGAGCAGCACACGCAACGGGTCAGCCGAGCATGCTTAACCGGCGTAGCTAGCAATTGGCAAGGTGCTCCTTCAAGATCTGGGGGTCGGCACGAATGGCAGCCATCGCGACCTCATCTGCGCGTGCGGCCGCAATTTGCTTCTCTGCTACCAAATGCTCCTTGAGGTCCTGGATATACTGCGTGCACCATGTCTTAGGCCGGCGCTTTTTTGGTGGAGGGGTCGGTGATTTGGGTGGAAGGTGTCATGCTCGCGCTGGCGGTCGGGGCATGTGGGATGTGGAAGGAGGAGGAGGATGGGGTCGGGTGTGGATTACCTGCTTGGATAGAGGAGGCCAAGCAGCGTGAAGGAGGATCGCCGGCGAGGAGGCGGCGGCGCTGCAAGCAAGGAGTGAAGGTTTCAACTTGGAAAGGAAGGCGGAAAGAGGGAAAATGTGGCTTTTGGTAAGGGGGAGGGGGCAGGGAGGTAGATATTTCTGCGGAAGCCGGAAATTTGGAATCGCTTCAGCCAAAAAACTGGTGCGCAAAGTGTCATTAGACACGGTCCCTTATTCAGAACTGTGCATGATATGTGGACATCACAAACGATTCAGATAGCTTAACCCGTGTGTGATGAGTTTTAACGTCAAAAGTTTTGGTCCCAATTTCCATGGTTACAGTGGTCATCCACGTCATTGCATAATTTGGGTACACAAAGGAGACTACAGCACACCCACACTTCTTAATCGAGCAAGTTCGGCAATTAAACAGAGCTAGCTAACCTAAACATTACTCTAACAAATTAAAGACCGACGCTCTTAATTAAACAAAACAAAGAGTACTACTATGGCTGGTGCTCGTCGATCTCCGCCGCCGCCTCCATGTCCAGCTTGCGCGTGACGGTCTCCTGGGGAAGGGGCTCCATGGCATCCATCGCAGCATACTCGGCAAGCATCTCGCCATCCACGTCCGCCATCTCTTTGGAAAAGGCCGCCACGGGATGTGCATGGGCGGATGCAATCTGGGCTTAGACGGGCTCCGTCGTTGCAAGGTATGCGGCGGAGGAACGGACGGCTACTCGAACGCTCTCTACGATTGCCAGCTCTTCGGTCGTGGGTTGCCGACCGTTGTCGGAGAAGCTTCGTTTGATTTGTGCGGTGACAGCCAGGAGCTGGGCGTGGGCGGCCTTGACATGGTTGTGGGCAGCCTCCATCAGGGCTAAGGCGCCGCTGCGGAACGGACATCTGCTATGCTGCTCTCGCAAGTTGCTATCCCCGAGGCAGATGTTGCTGCCGCCACCTGAGAAGCAACAGCGGTGATTTGGGCTGCCTTTGCTGCCCGGTGGCAAATTGCGGCCGCGCTCATGCACCTTGCTAGCATGCGCATGGCGGCTGCGGCCATGCTCTCGCCGGAGTTGGCCACCGAAGTTGCCCTCACGATGCGGGTCCACATGCCCATCTTTCACCGGCGACGATTGAACAGTGAAATGATATTTGGGGAGCGAGCTAGTGTGCTTGATACGCCGGCTGTGGACTGTAGTCGACGCACCTTCTCGCGTAAGCTATAGGAGTACTATACATCGACGGTGCTCCAAGATATTTTCTACTACATCTCACACGGTTGCTGATAATAAACTGTGTGCGATCTATTTCATTTTTCAATGCATTTTATATGCATAATTCAAATTTCAACTACATGCACATGCTCTAGTGCATATAAATTGGTTGAAAAATCAAATCTGCGTCCTTGGGTGCATGCTTAGGTCCCATGCAAGAAATGGGAATGAATTTCAAACACCGGGCACCATTGATTGCTGGCAAAACATTGAGATGTCTGGCTTTTAAATTCTAGTAAATCCAAAACTCGTCTGAAATTCATGAAACTTGGCATGCTATCATGGAGCGGCATCAACATGCCGCGGTACAAATTTTGTCCCATTTGGGGCAGGTTTGGGTATATGCTTCTCACAAACCGGAGCTTCTCACAACAAGCATGATGGTTTTTGATAGGGAACGTCCCACCTTTGGGGACGAAATGATATCCATTGCCTCTTATTGCTTTCATTTTTTTCTCATGTCAACATAGAACAATAGGAGTGTTTTTTGAATTTTTGTGATTTTTCGGGGTTCGCTTGGACATTTTTATGCATCAACTGAGTTTTCAATGCATTTATGTGCATAATTCAAATTTGAACTACATGCACATGCTCCAGTGCATATAAATTGGTTGAAAAATCATATATGCATCCTTGGGTGCATGTTAGGTCCCATGTAAGAAATGGGAATGAATTTCAAACCCCGGGGCATCGTTGATTGCCGGCAAAACATTGAGATGCCTGGCTTTTAAATTCTAGTAAATCCAAAACTCGTCTGAAATTCATGAAACTTGGCATGCTATCATGGAGCGGCATCAACATGCCGCGGTACAAATTTTGTCCCATTTGGGGCAGGTTTGGGTATATGCTTCTCACAAACCGGAGATTCTCACAACAAGCATGATGGTTTTTGATAGGGAACATCCCACCTTTGGGGACGAAACGATATCCATTGCCTCTTATTCCTTTCAATTTGTTTTCTCATGTCAACATAGAACAACAGGAGTGTTGTTTGAATTTTTGTGATTTTTCGGGGTTTGTTTGGACATTTTTATGCATTAACTGAGTTTTAAATGCATTTATGTGCATAATTCAAATTTGAACTACATGCACATGCTCCAGTGCATATAAATTGGTTGAAAAATCAAATATGTGTCCTTGGGTGCATGCTCAGGTCCCATGCAAGAAATGGGAATGAATTTCAAACACCAGGGCACCGTTGATTGGCGATGAAACATTGAGATACCTGGTTTTTAAATTCTAGTAAATCCAAAATTCTGTTAACCATTCACGTGACGCCACGTGTCTTGGTTTTAATGGATGTAGGAGGTGCCGTGCGGACAGCTGCTTGACCTTGACTAAACGGGAGGTGTGCGAGCGCCGTCCAGTGCGCAGGTTGACCGAGAGGCGTGCAAGCTGTCCTCAAGTGCGCAGGCTCACCGGGAAGCATGCGAGCTGTACGCTGCACAGGCTCACTGGGAAGCCAGCCCTTTGACTTCCATGGCCGCCCGCCTTGCTAGCATCCTCTCCATTAATGGCGCCCAAGCCATAGTTTAATTCACTTTTTAAATAGAAAACACTCATCGCAAACATTTTAGTTAGAACACCTGTATGCAAACCGACAGCTTCCCCAGGAAGCCAAGAGAAAATGTGCCGAGCAGGATTTCTGCAGCTCTTGATCGCAAACGTTTTAGATAGAACACCCGTATGCAAAGTGAGAGTAGCGCGGGATTTGTGCATCCCTTCAACGCAAATGGTTGTTTTGGATGACCCGTGTGCAACCACGTACCAACAATTTGGTAAGATTTTTCAGTCCTTGTAATACTGCGATTTATCAAAATATGAAGCTAAAAATCACTAGCAGTATCTAATTTTTGCAACTAAATTCAGTAATTAAGCATAGATTTCATTCATAGATTAAGCAGTCGTCCTTAATTTATACAAACAGTTCAACTTGACAGCTGAACCGACCAAAATTTTCCCCAATTATTGCCAACCACGTATTGAAATAGCTAGTTCAACTATATATACTAGCTAATTTTAAGTACGTTGTACAGTTCCACCACATCTATAGTCAGATGAACTAAACAAAATAGCCCCTAAATACTACTACTACTGCGGAGGGGCTTTGTACTACTTCTGGATGCATCTCCTCTGCTGAGCGCGCTCAGTAAGAGGTGGAGGAGGAGGAGCCTATCGACGAGCTGGGCAACTGCAATGCGGTGCATGCCGCTAATGTACCTTCAGCGACGCTCACCTTGAATGCCCTCTGCTGATGCAGACGACCCCTCTCGAAGTGGTGGTTCTCCACGTAGATCTCCTGATTTCTCGCCTCTGAGGCGGCGTGTGCTGCAGCCACTACGGTGGTAAGGCTCTTTGCATGCTCGACAAGGCGTTTCTCCTCCTCCTGCAGGAACTCGGCGTAGCGTGTAAGGTCGCTGTCGCACGTGCGGGCATCCACCTCCGCCTCCCGCCTTCAGGCGGTGGTGGCAGAGCGGGTGATGACCCCGGCGGTCGACGGTGGTCTGGCGGCCATGGCTGCCAATGACGGGCTGGCGGCCACGACCACCACCTCCCGCCTTCGGGCCGCGGTGGCGGAGCAGGTGATGGACAAAGTGGCCGGTAGTGGGGTGGCGGCCACGACGTCCATCTCTCGCCTTTGGGCTGCGACGGCAGAGCGGGCGATGCCCCTGGCTTTCAGCAATGGTGTGGCGGCAACGGCGGCCGGCAACAGCTGCCGACGGGCACCGGCGGCGGAGCGTGTGGTGGGTGTGCCGCGCACACCCAACAGGAACGCCACGCGCACTACACTATGCCGGGGACTGTGCCGCCGCCGCGGCGGTGTAGCCTCCCAGCTGGAGCTGTCCTGTAATGACGGCGGAGTGGCTGAGCGACGGCGATGGACCGGTGCCATTGGCAATTGTGGGAGAAGCAGACGAGATAAGCTACAGGGAGTGAGGGGAAAATGTGACGCAGGACTCGCCGGCCGTGAGGGTTTTTATAGTAGGCCGGCAAGCATTGGGATTTTGGGGGATTTCACCGAGTCGGGCGGGAAGCTTGCGTAGGAACCTGCGAGGTTGCATGGGAACGGGCTCACCGATGATTCGTTGGCGCCATCGTTTCGCCAAAAGAACACCCGCACGCGCTGCGCAAGCTTGCGCTGTTAGCCATCTATGGCAGCGGGGTGACAACACATGCGAGAGGAGGACGAGAGGACACGTACACATACAATTAATAAAAAAATGTTTGCCATTTAATTATCTACTATACCACTATCCTAGTTTATAAGTAGGATTTAACTAATAAAATACGAATGCATGTTGCCATAGATTATATCGTTGGAGTCGTATTTGAACATAGTTTCCGGCTATACAATTTTTGTAACATGCATTAACACTTTTTGGTTAAAATTAAGGTTATACACCAACAAGCATTTGCCCGCAACACACACGGCTTATTCCATCACAAGCAGCTTCGCCTGATCAACTGTCTACCACGTATCACACACGCAACTCTAATCTGATTCGTGCTTGATGTCTCCAACATTGCGCGCACAGTTTGTCTTATTTGTCAAGTATCACTGTGCCGTCCTCTTCTCGCGTCCCTCGGCAAACTCTGCTCGCCGTTAGGCGCTGCGGCGCGCTCTGTCGCGTCCGTTGGTGCACTCTACTCGCGTCCATCGGTGCGCTTGGCTTGTGGCCAACTTTTCCTTGAGGCGACTGCGGAGCGCTCTGCTTGCGTCCCTCTGCGTGCTCTGCCAGCGGTTGGGCATGTGCACGATCATGTTGGGGGCCCCATATGCATGCGGTTGCGCCGCGCGCGTTGCCATATGATGAAGTCACGTGCGACACGTTGGAGTTACGTGCTGCAAATTAGAACTGCCATCAGGGCCTACCAATATTCCTGGCCATCCGGCTTCCCCTTTAATTCCCACGGCCATTATAACCTTAGCCTCTTCAACCTTTTGATCGCGCCCCACAACACAACAAGCACACCCACGATGACACATAGAGAAGGGAAATCCGGCGGCGCAACAATGGAGTTCGGCGAGCATAGAGTGGAGACCCACGCGAGGGAGACGGATCTCTCGGTGGTGTACACCATCGACCCGACCGTGATGGACGACTACATCAACAATGTTGAGCAGTTGCTTGTTGGAGACAAGTACAAGGTGGTCGGCATCGACCTCCAGTACACTGCCGGTCGTCCCGGCATAGACCAAAAGGTTGCCATTGCCCAGTTGTGTGTGCGCCATCATGTCCTCATCTACCACTACTGCATGGACACAGAGCCTTGCGACCGTTTCAACAGGTTTGTCAACAACACCAACTACAAGTTCACCATGGTGGATACCAAAGACGATGTAAAAGCGCTCAGTGTTACGGGCTTGGCCTGCAAGAATCTTGTCGAAATCTGTGACCACTACAGGGTCTAGGGCAGCATGAAGCAGGACTCCCTGGTCGAACTCGTATCGGCCATCATCGACCCCTACTACGAAAAGATGAAGCAGGATGCCCAGAGAACAAGTCCCATATTGTGGCACAAGGCCTGGATGCGGCAACTAGATGAACCTCACCTCAGGTTTGCGGCTAAGAGTGTGTACACATGCTACGAGATGCACAGGCGGATCATTGACATGAGGAAGTGCCTCGTTACCCAAATCGATGAGCCTGGATCGAGCCACAAGCAGAGCTAGCATCACAAGAAGTAGATGATGATCAGATGATCGTTTATGCTAGTTAATCATGCATGTAATATATATTGGAGATATGCCCTAGAGGCAATCATGTATGATGATATTTGCTATGTGTTTATGAATAAAGATAGTCCTTGGACATTATCAATGATGTGTACCAGCAAGTACGTGACTTGTTTGTGGGACTATGCATTGTATGATGACTGCCCTAAATGGCCCCTA
Source organism: Triticum dicoccoides (assembly GCF_002162155.2). NCBI lineage: Eukaryota > Viridiplantae > Streptophyta > Magnoliopsida > Poales > Poaceae > Triticum > Triticum dicoccoides. The sequence goes on along the minus strand of NC_041392.1, from coordinate 450,614,613 downwards.
GTCGAAAGGGCTGTGTGGACGCGCAGCCAACTAGACTAGCATATGACACGGACGATGGCTTGGTCTCACTAGCCATGGAGCATTGGATGCTAACCAGATAATATGGACTTGGAAGTATCTGGTAGGATTCGACATAATCGGATCCGAGTCGAGATAAGGTCCAAGTCGGACAGACCCAACTATGAGACGCAGCGATATGTCATCTGTGAGTCTCTAGTACACACTACAAAAAAATACACTTCCGTGATGATACGTGTTTGTCACAGTAGGTCACATTTTCTGTCATGCATGTACATCCATGACAAATTTATGACAGAATCAAGATAGTCATACCTGTGCTGTCGTAGAAGTGTTCCATGACATTACCAAAATTATCATCACGGAAGTGTCCACTTCCATGACGATAAATCGCGCGTCACAGAAGTGCTTTCGTCAAGGGTGACTGACATGTGGCATCCACCGTAACGGAACGCCGTTAAGCTATCGGGTTGGGTTTTGGATCCGATAACCCGTTAACAGCCCCGACCAAAGGGGATTTTCCACGTGTAAAATCATCATTGGCTGGAGGAAACACATGTCGGCTCATCGTTGGGACAGATGTCAACCACTCATTGGACGGAAGGCGCCTATGATACGTCGACACGTGGCACGGCCCAACAGAGGCCCATTCCTGTGAAAAGGCCGGCCCGTTTGACTTTGTCAAAAGCTGGCAGGCCGGCCCATGGAAAGCCTGTTAACGGCCTGTCCGAATATAGCCCATTTATAGCCCGCTAACCCAAGGCCCGTTACGCCCTATCCGAATTAGGCCTAGTAGCGTCATCTGGGCCATCCAATATGATTCCAGCCATTTTCACTTCTGGCCCATGTATGGCCCATGACGTCTTTCGGCCCATATGAGGCCCTATGTAACCCTTGGCCTACTAACGGCCCGTGGTGAAACTGGCCCGTAATGAACAGTGTATCACTTTACACCCATTAATGGCCCGTGGTGAAACTAGCCTATAATGAATAGTGTATCACTTTATACCCATTAACGGCCCATTATTCCGTTGGGCCGTTCCAGCCCATGTTATCTTTCGGCCTTCTTAGAGCCCATTTATTCTTGGGCTCATTTCCAGCATTCGTTTACCTACGGCCCGTTACTGTCATTTTCTGCTTGTGGGCCAAATTCAGCCCGTGGTTACAGTCGGCCCGTTTGTGGTCCGTTAATACGTTGGGCCGATTTCATAGCGTCATCAAATACGGCCTATTAAGGATGGCCCGTTATGGTCGGCCCATGAACGGACGATTCCAACTCTAGCCCATTTACGGCCATAATGCGGTCTGTTTGGCCCATGTTTGGCCAATCGATTATACGGCCCGTATAAGGCCCATTGATAATACGGACCACAGAAGGCCCATTGTTTCTATGGCCCATAGAAGGCCCATTGTTTGTACGGCCCGTAGAAGGCCCATTGTTTCTATGGCCCGTAGAAGGCCCACTGTTTCTACGGCCAGTAGGAGGCCCAGTGTCACTACAGTAAATATTAGCCCATGGTTATTGTGGCCTAGTTTTAAAAAATAGGTTATTGCAGCCACTAGTTAACCGCGGAAAAAGAACTGCAATGACTACAAGCAAACAAATAAACAAGACAACAAGGAAATAAATAAGCAAGCAATTAACGCTAGGCTATCACGGCTATTACACATATTACATACACTGGGCATCAAAGTTCGCCACCAATGAAAATATAGGGAACAAAGCAGCATATCATATACACTGGTTGTCAAAGTTGGCAACCAGCGCAAATAAATGCCGCAGCAAAACAAATCCAGAACTAAAACCACTTCAGAAGATCTCAAGAAACAATATCCTGGGTACCCATAATGCCGGCAAGATGTTTAGCAAGCTTATTAACTTTCTCTTGTTTGGCGCTTAAATCCTCCAGCGCTTGCTGTTGCACCAGAAAATATGCATCTGAATTCTGCAGGGACTTCCTCAGTCCTTCAGCTTCCTGTCGCAGCACATCTAATCGATGTCTTTCAACTTGAAGTTGAGACTCAAGAAGACGAACTGATTCAGGAAGCGAGTTCGAAGAGCTTGTGCCAGCAGTACTGGCCAGTAACTCGAACACTACATCATGACAGGACTTTTGGGTTCCCTCACTGTCGTCAAGATAGTTTTTATTAGCTTTCTTGGAGACCAACAGGGATGTCTCACTATCTTGAACCTTATCTGCATTACTTCCTTTACCATTCGATAACGCGGTACTGTTCTCCAATATTTTGTCCGCATTCTAAAAGAGAAACAAGTAGACACATCACATGTTTACCATGTTGTATATGAAACTCATTTTGGTAAATGAGTTCAGTAGTAAAGTGGACAGGATAACAGCATGAAACAAACATATATCTATGTACCATGGTCACTTTATGGTCTATATCATTCTAGTTTTTGTTGCCCAATCAAGATAGAGACACAGTTCAAATAATATTTGTTCAAGACAAAGCAGAATAGACAGAATATAAGTGTGGGTAACTATAACGCCCCGAGACCGATGTGCTAGGTGTCCTCTAGTTATTCGCTATTGTTACCTTGTCAATGCTTGCGTGTCATGCATCTCATATCATGTCATCATGTGCATCGCATTTGCATACATGTTTGTCTCATGCATCCGAGCATTTTCCCCGTTGTCCGTTTCTCAATTCGACACTCCTATGTCCTCCGGCGCCCCCTTTTACCTCGTTTCGTGAGTGGCTGAATTTTTTTCTTGGAATGGGAAGAAACTTGGCGTGCGGTCTTATTATAGTGTAGACAGAGCGCCTGTCAAGTTTCGTCACATTCGGAGCTCGTTTGATAGCCCAACCTTTATATATAGCGGCATCATTGCCGGTATTTTCGTCGGATGTTTTCGGTCTTCGGAAACCCGTGTCGGGCTGCAGTTCTTTTCTCTCCTCTCAGTCCAACCCTCCTACATAGCCCGAGTCCAGCCCAGTAAACCCCCCTCCGACCGGAACCGTTCGATTACGATCGAGGGCTCCGAAATCCCCCTAAGCCTAGCCCCTTCTCTCTATATATACACCTTCCCTAGCCCATTTTTGGACAAACCTAGCCTAAACCTACCCCCTACCTCTAGCCAGCCGCAATCCCCACATCCTCCTCGAATTCCGTGCACATCTAGCCTCCCACCGCCACTTGGCGCCGCCGCCGCCGCGCCCCGGACCAATCCGGGCGTGCCACGTCGCCCCTGGCCGTCTCCAGCCACCCCTGGGCCGCCATGTGGCGTCGCCACCTCACCCTAGCGCTCCTCACCGCCGCCGGCCCTGCGAGCCCTGCCGCGGCCCACCTGAGCCCATCTCGGGCTCGGGACAGCCCCCGTGTCGCCTCCCGTCCCTCATCCCCGAGCTCCAGGGGAGGGAGCTCCCGCACCAGGCCCCGTCGGCGTCCTCGCCGGAGCTGCTCGCCGGAGCAGCAACAAGCTCCACCAGGTCGACCCCGTCCCTCTCCTCTCCCTTTTCTCTCTCTTCTCTTTTTCTCTCCCTGACCTCTCTGCGCTTCCACGTGGTCAGCGCCGCCACCAGGGCTCCCTCGCCGACGCCCACGACAAACCGCCGTTGGATCCAGCCGGAATGGACCCGGCGCGACCAGATCCGGCCATCTCCATGTCCCCGCGACCTCCCCGCCATTGCTGCGCCCTCGCCGGCGTGCGCCATCGCTGCCATCTCTGCCTTTTGGTTCGTGCGGGCACGAGGAGGAAGAGCGCCTCTCGTGTGGGCCCCGCGTGAACCGATGCGCCCCAAGGCCCAGCTCCCGGCCCAGTCACCCGGCCTGCTGTTTCCACCGCCTTGGGCAAAGGCCCACTGGGTGAGAACCCCGCTGTGCACTGTTGGCCCAGTCCGATTCGGCCCGCCTCTATTTTTTCAGATCTACAATTTGTCTATTTTTCAAGAGGAGAGCATTTTTGTAGGAAAACCCTTGTGGATCATGCATATAATAACTCATGAACCGTGCATCGGATCTAAATAAGTTATATATGAAACTTGCTTCGAATTTTGTCTAGATTCATAATATCCAACTTTCATCTATGTTTGAAATGTTAAAAATGCTGTTTGATTAAATTTGCTCCTATGTCATGTTAAAATGCTTTAATTCGTAACTAAATAACCGTAGCTCAGATTTAAACAAACTTTATATGTAAATGGGGTAAAGAATGCCTAGTTTAACATGGTGGCATCACTTTGCATGTTTAACAACTATAAAATATGGTTTAGGGCAGAACAGTACCAAATCTATAATATGCTCATGAGGAGTTTCCGGATTTGTTATTCGATGTTCCGGCCTCATTTAAACTTGCCTAGATAGGTAGTTTTATTGTGCTTCACCCTCTTGCCATGTTAATAAACATTTAATCTTGTTGGGTACATAAACGAGAGAGAACTAAATAAGTCATGTGGTGTTTTCTTCAATATGCAACTTTGTTGCATAATGAGCTCCACTTAATTTGTAATATTGTTTGTGCATTTTGCCATGCCATGCCATGTATCATTAAACCGGACATACATCATGCTTGGTTGTGCATCATGCCATGTCCATGTGTGGTTTGTTTACTATGTTGTGTGCTTGTTTCCGGTGTTTGCTTCTTCAGGTTGGTTCCGGTAACGTCGCGTTTGTGAGGACCCATTCGTCTACGTCCGTTTGTCTTCTTCATGGACTCAATCTTCTTCCTTGCGGGATCTCAGGCAAGATGATCATACCCTCGAAATCACTTCTATCTTTGCTTTGCTAGTTGCTCGCTCTTTTGCTATGCCTATGCCGCGATACCTACCACTTGCTTATCATGCCTCCCATATTGTTGAGCCAAGCCTCCTTGTCCTAGCAAACCATTGTTTGGCTATGTTACCACTTTGCTCAGCCCCTCTTATAGTGTTGTTAGTTGCAGGTGAAGATTGGAGCTTGTTCCGTGTTGGAACATGGATATATTTTGTTGGGATATCACAATATCTCTTACTTAATTAATGCCTCTATATACTTGGTAAAGGGTGGAAGGCTCGGCCTTATGCCTGGTGTTTTGTTCCACTCTTGCCGCCCTAGTTTCCGTCATATCGGTGTTATGTTCCCGGATTTTGCGTTCCTCACGTGGTTGGGTTATAATGGGAACCCCTTGACAGTTCGCTTTGAATAAAACTCCTCCAGCAAGGCCCAACCTTGGTTCTACCATTCGCCACCTAGCCTTTTTCCCTTGGAAGTCGCACATCCCGAGGGTCATCTTATTTTAACCCCCCCGGGCCAGTGCTTGTCTAAGTGTTGGTCCGAACTAGAGTCCTTTGCAGCGCCACCTCGGGGAAACTTGAGGGCAGGTTTTAGTTATACGGAGCGCTCAACCGGTGTTGCCCTGAGAACGAGATATGTGCAGCTCCTATCAGGATGTTGGCGCATCGGGCGGTCTTGCTGGACTTGTTTTACCATTGTCGAGGATGTCTTGAAGAACCGGGATACCGAGTCTGATCGGAATGTCTCGGGAGGAGGTCTATTCCTTCGTTGACCATGAGAGCTTGTCATGGGATAAGTTGGGACACCCCTGCAGGGTTTTGAACTTTCGAAAGTCGTGCCCGCGGTTATGGGCAGATGGGAATTTGTTAACGTTCGGTTGTAGAAAACCTGAAGTTTGACCTTAATTAAAATGCATCAACCGTGTGTGTAACCGTGATGGTCTCTTTCCGGCGGAGTCCGGGAAGTGAACACGGTGTTGGAGTTATGCTTGACGTAGGTTGTTTTAGGATCACTTCTTGATCATACTTTCACGACCGTGCTTTGCCTTCTCTTCTCGCTCTTATTTGCGTATGTTAGCCACCATATATGCTAGTCACTTGCTGCTGCTCCACCTCATACCTTTTACCTTACCCATAAGCTTAAATAGTCTTGATCGCGAGGGTGCGAGATTGCTGAGTCCCTGTGGCTCACAGATACTTCAAAAACTAGCTTGCAGGTGCCGTTGAGTCCGTGCAGATGACGCAACCAAGCTCAGGAGGAGCTCGATGAAGATCTTGTTCTTTGTGTCGTTTCGTTCTAGCTGATCAGTAGTGGAGCCCAGTTGGGGTCGATCGGGGACCTTTGTCGCATTTGGGGTTCTTCTTTTATTTTGGTTCCGTAGTTGGACCTTGATTGTATCTGGATGATGTAATGACTTATTCATGTAATTGTGTGAAGTGGCGATTGTAAGCCAACTATGTATCTTTTTCCCCTATGGTATTACATGGGTTGTGTGAAGATTACCTCACTTGCGACATTGCTTTCAATGCGGTTATGCCTCTAAGTTGTGCTTCGACACGTGGGAGATATTGCCGCATCGGGGGCGTTACAAGTTGGTAATCAGAGCCTTCCCCGACCTTAGGAGCCCCATTGCTTGATCGTTTTTAGCGGCCGACTTGTGTCTAGAAAAATGTTTTGAGTCATTTAGGAATTATATATCAGAGAGTTAGGAATTCTTTTTACTTCCCAGTCTCCTCATCGCTCTGGTAAGGCATCCTGACGTAGAGTTTTGACTCTTCTCTTCTCAAATTTCACTAAAAAAAATTTAGGATCACGCGGGTATCTTGGAATCGTTCCGATGGTTTTGTGACGAGAACATTGTCTTGGTGCCTCCTGTCAGGGGTTTTGTGGAAGTGTCCCGGGGAGTTGAGCTCCGAGGTGTTGTCGTCACAATTTTATCGTTGCAATTCTGGAATACCTGAGTTTAGTACGCTGACATCGAAAATCTCGTTAATGCAATTCGTTGGTGAGATAACCTCGACGCCACCCAGTACTGGGGCGGGAGTTCGGGAGTATTGCCATAACTTGTATAATGGACGCTTTTCGAAGGTTGAGGTAGACGATTTCCGAAGGTTTCTTGGTTATGTGTTGAAGGATGGATACAGCTGGATGTAGGATTTGCTAGTTTTGGGTGAGATATTATGCTTCCCCTGTATCCTCAACACCTGATTGCATAACTGCAAAATTTCGGGAGTTTCATAGGTGGGAATTCAAGTAGCTCTTAGGATAACTTTCCAACGGATATATGATATGAAATTGGGGTTCGACGTCTAGTGGTCCGCCTATCCACGGTCGGTTTTACAGTGGTCTCATTGTGTCTTAAAGAGTCCTTGGCTATGCTGACTCGGGGACGCTTCGTATGTCATGTGCACTACCTTGTACATGATGGTGTTGTACGATCGAGCCCGTGTAGGCCCCACCACAAAAACTTCGGACGAAATCTCTATCATATGTTTGTTCCGGCTTATTCCGCAAGCCAATCCTTTGTTTTTGTTTTGAGTTGTGGTATTCGAGTTGCTTCGAAGTCAAATGTTGATTCCATCGCTTTCCTAAGTGGTGTTCTCATACTCCTATGCGAATACTAATCATCCTTGATAATCGAGATTGTTATGCCAATCTTGTTCAACCGGTGTGCTTCTCTTCAATTGGATCCGATCACTTCAACATTCTCAAGATTCAATCTCAGCTTTCTTAACGGTGTTTGTTTCATCCGTCTCCAAGTTGCCTTTGTTTTTCCTGCCCTCCCACCCTTTTTCTTCAAGAACTCAGACTTCTTAATCAAGCATCCTTTTATTCATGTGAAGTCTCTTCTTTCTTTTCAATCAATGTTCTTATCCGGTGATTCTCATGAAGATACTAATGGAGCCTCAAGTTCGTCATTCTTCATTCTTTTCTTCTCCGGTGGTTTCAAGTCAAGCTTGTTGATCATATCCTTTCCTCGTTTCAATATTTTCTCATGCCGGTGCAATTCTTAATCATTCACCTCTCGCTATCCTATTGTTCCGGAGTGCTCAAGTTATCTTCAAGATTCGTGTTTTCCACTCTACATTCGTTCAAGCTCTTTTGAGAATGTTATCTCATTCAAGCCTTTTAATTCAACCGGTGCAATCTCTCCTTTAATCATTTCAATGGTGTTTCTCTTGAGTGGGCCCTAACCCACAGGTTTTTTCCCAGGATCTTACCTGACTCTTCTTATTTCCCGGAGATATCCTCAAATTTCTTTCAAAGTTTGACGTAAGAATGAATTACCATCAGTCAAGTGTTTTCTCCAAGATCTGTCAAATTATTTTCATCGTTGGCTCAACCTCTTCGTTTTGATTCTTCTGGAGTGCCTAAATAATTCATGGTGGTGTTTCCTCGTCGTCACGCTCAACATTTCAAGACCGAAGAAGATTTTTTCCTCTCAATCCTGGTCCGTTCTCCTCAAGATTCGTGATTCTAGCTTGTTGCCATCCTCTCATAATTGTTTTTGATTGTGAGAATTCTTTTCACCTATTCGGAGCAATTTCAGAGTCTTCTTAGTTTGATTATCCATAGCCCATCATCTGAGACTTATTCATTCTCGGCTTTCAGCTATGTTTTTTTTTCCAAAATCTTATCGGTGCTTCGTTCAAGTGATCTCTAATCAGTTCATGATCCCTTCGTTCTCATGTATCTAGTTTCTCTCAAGCATCTTCATTCATTTGCTAATTCTTTCTGGTGTTTTCTTTATCTTCTCTTCGTTCATTTTTAATTCTAACGGTGGTTCGTTCAATACCTTCTCAAGTTTGCACAATATCTATCTTAGTCCTTTCTACGGGAATAAGTAGTATGTCAAATCCGTTGCTTGTCATCAATTTAATTGGTGAAGGATAAGCATAATGTAATTCTTATTCTTGTTTCATCGAGTTTATTCAATTCCTCTTTTCCAGAGTGGCTCATCATACTTATTCTTGGTTTCAAGTGCTCATCTTTCTTTCCCGGAGTTCCAAGCTCTAATTATCACGAAGATCCATCTAAATCATTACAAGGTTTCACCTTGTGTTTTCAACTTCTCTTTCTTTTCGTTATCTTTTGTTTACCGGAGTTCTTCATGAAGGTTCTACATGATGGTTCATCAAGGATTTATATTCCTTCTCGAAACGTTCATCAACTTTCTTTTCTAAGGAGCTAGAGCATTCTTCATCTTGCAATCCGGAGTGCAATTCTTTCAACTGTATCATTGGAGGTGGTATTATGTCATTCTTGATAATTTGAGTTCATGTTTCATGATTCACAGGTTGTAAGAATGGGGTATTTTAAATCCATCAATCTCGTCATTGGAGCTGTCTTGGGTTATATTTCACCTAAAGCCTTCCCTAAGGATTGTTGCTATCTACGGTGTTTATAAATGACCCAAGTTATTCATCTATCCTCCCGGTGAATTAAGTTTCTCGTCTCCTCGTTCATATCAATCCAATTCTTTTTCCCGTGAGTGGCAGGTTGTCACCTCATAAGTTTGAGATGTGTTCCATAAGAGCATATAAAGTTTATTCTTTTCGTGGTAGATTGTTCCAACAACTCCGTGCGACCCTTCTCTTTAAGATGCTTTTCAAGCTCATTCGAGGTAGAAGATGTTGTTTTCTTCTCCGTTCTTTTGTTCCATCGATACAACTTCTATTCTTTCGTTCCGGAGGCATTGTGTTGTTGCTTTTGTTCCATCGATACAATTTCGGGATAAAAATATTTCGGATCCCATCAAAATGTGGGAAATTTTATTGAATTCTGTTTTGAATGGTTGGTTGAAATGGGCTGTAATTTTAACAAACTGTAAATGGGATGTAGTAAATTCCATTAGAATTCAAAAATGGGCTACACATTCTTACAAATCTCAAATGGGCTATAAGTTCTCTGCCACACACTTCTGGCCTTACTAACTTGACGCGTCCCCTAAAAAACAGAGTTGACGCGTATGCAAGGCTTTGTCAACTTATAGTCAACACACGGTTCTAGCAGGAGTGGCTGTTGGATGTCCATCCAACGGATGCCGTGCTTCTTCTTCAACCTCAGATATTCTAGCTTCACCCGCCCAAAAAATGATCCCCCCTGACATCTGGGCCGCACCGTTTCGGAAGCTGACCTGTGGGCCTACTAAGTTGACGTACCAAGGGCTTTGTCAACTTAGTCAATATAAACGATTCTAGCTGCAGTGATCGCACGATGTCCATCCAACAGCCGTAGTGCTTCTTCAACCTCTGGTCTCCTTGCTCCAGCCGCCCAGAGTAGCGCCGGTCATGCTGCCTGCTCCTGCCTCCCGTGGCCGGCTGTGCTGCCGCGGAGGCCTCACCGCCCCCTACTATTCCTACCGCTGGCCAGGCCCTGCGGCGACAGCAGCCTCACACCACAGCCAAACGAGTGAACCCTCATACTCCTCTCTGCGTGGGCATCCACTACCGCGTCTTCACCGGCTCCGCGTCATCCCCTTCCGAGGCCTCGCCGTCGTCCACCGCCCTGGTGCTCTCGGCGCGTTGTGGTCAACGTGGTCAAGGAACGACTTCCATCGGACGTGGACTGTACGTGGAGAGGCTGACAGCTGGGTCCATGGCGCAGCAAGGAAGTGCCTCCTTATTACACGGAAAATAATGATTCCTCCACCTGACAGTAGGGACCCACCGGACGGGCCACCAGTATTTTGCGAAAAAATCGTTTCCCCCTGACTGCTGGGACCCACCGGACGAGCCACCATATTTCGCGAAAAAAACCTTCCCCCCGCTATCAGCTCGGAACAACCAGAAGTGCCTCCTTATTACGCATAAAAAAATGAATACTCCCCTGGCTAGCTGGGACCCACCTTGCTGGGAGGCTGACTTGTGGGCCTACTAAGTTGACGGGGACGAAGGGCTTTGTCAACTTAGTCAATATGAACGGTTCTAGCTCCAGTGACCGTACGATGTCCATACAACGGCCGTAGTGCTTCTTCAACCTCTGGTCTTCTTGCTCCAGCCGCCCAAAGCAGCGCCGGTCGTGCCACAAGCTCCTGCCTCCCATGGCCGGCTGTGCTGCCGTAGAGGCCTCACCGCCCCCTACTATTCCCACCGCTGGCCAGGCCCTGCGGCGACGGCAGCCTCACACCGCAGCCGAAGCAGTGAACCCTCGTAGTCCTCTCTGCGTGGGCTTCCATTGCCGCGTCGGCCCCTTCCTAGGCCTCGCCGTCGTCCACCGCCGTGGTGCTCTCCGCGCGGCGTGGTCAACATGGTCAAGGAACGACTTCCATCGGAAGAGTACTATACATGGAGAGGCTGACAGCTGGGTCCACGGCCACAGCCTAGTTTTTTGTGGTTTGCCAAGTAAGTCGCTTTGTCAGGCCTGTTGGGCTGCAAATCTTTCAAGACGAGGAGAGGTTTCATTCGGCTGGCCGAGAAAATGGCCCATCAGTAATGAGAAATGGGTTGTACATTTTTAAAACACATCAAACCAGCAATTAGTTTCAAATATCTTTTTTTTCATTTCAAGATTTTAAATTACATTAATTTTTATGCGTGGAGAATTTGTTGGATTTTATATTGATATACATTTATTTTTAAAATCAGTTTGAACGTGAGTCGAAATTTCGGGATTAAAAACAGTTCGGACCACACCGAAATATGCAAAATGTCGTATAAATTTTTAATCGTTGCCACAATATGGTTTGTAATGCTAACAAAAAGAATATGGGCTCCAAAAAAAACCTTAAGAATTAGCAAATGGGCTGTAAATTAATAGAAATAATGGCAGATGGGTTGTATGCTGTTTTCCACAGATTTGAGGCTTTCCTAAAAAGAAAGGTTGATGCACAAGCACTGATTGTTGGATGTCCATCCAACGGCCGTCGTGCTTCTTCAATCTCTGCTCTTGCTTCTCCAGCCGCTCAAATAAGCGCCGGCGGGAGTGCCTGCTCCCTCCTCCTCGCGGCCGGCTGTGCTGCCGCACAGGCCTCACCGCCCGACCATACTCCCATCGCTGGCCTAGCCATCCCTCTACTCACCCACACCTGTTGTTATTCTCCGGCGATGGCAGACGAACCAGTAAACCCTCATATAGTCGTACTCCCCTCCGCGTGGGAAACAACTGCCAAGTCTTCCCTGCCTCCGTGTCGTCCCCTTCCTAGGCCTCGCCATCGTCCATCGCCCTGGTGCTCTCGGCGCAGCGTGGTCAACGTGGTCAAGGAACGACTTCCATCGGACGTGGACTGTACGTGGAGAGGCTGATAGCTGGGTCCACGGCCGCAGCAAGGAAGTGCCTCCTTATTACGCGGAAAATAATGATTCCTTCACCTGACAGCTGGGACCCACCGGACGGGCCACTGTATTTCGCAAAAAAACGTTTCCCCCTGACTGCTGGGACCCACCAGCTACATCTTCGCATGCAAGGAAGTGCGTCCGGGCAAAAAAATGATTCGCCCCCTGACTGCTGGGACCCACCAGCTACATCTTCGCACGCAAAGAAGTGCCTGACAGTCGGGACCCACCTGGTCGAAGCGTATGTAGCATTGTCATTCTGGTCGTGAACGTGTACGTACATACTGGTCGATGTAGAGGCGCGCACGTGTCGTAGTAGAGGCGTGCACATAGCATGTACACGTACATACAGCGGCCAGGGTGCAAGAAAGAAAATACGGCCATGTATGTGTACATATGGGCGGGGTCTCGAATGCCTACTCGCGCATACGTATGGCCAGGGCTCGTGTACATGGCTGGGTCAGAACGGAGAAACAGCGTCGTCGTCGTGTTCATGTGGAGGCAACGGAAGGCGTCGTGTTCATGGGGAGGCAACGGAATGCGTCGTGTTCATGGGGAGGCAACAGAATGCGTCGTGTTCATGGGGAGGCAATGGAACGCATGGGAGCCAACCGGCTGGGTCGGAACAGAATGCGTGGTCGTGTTCATCAGGAGGGCTTGGACGGAACAGGCGATGGAAACGAGGCCTGGCGTACCGCAAAACGGAGGAAACAAGCTTGTGTTCGACGGCCACGTTCAAAACGGCATCCTGTTCATCGGGAGGGGTCTGGCGTACTGCAAAACGGAGGAAACGAACCTCCTACGGTCGAAACGGGGGTCCTGTTGATCGGGAGGGGTGTGGCGTACCGCAAAACAGAGGAAACGGACTTGTGTTGGAGCACTACGGTCGAAACGGGGGTCCTGTTCATCGGGAGGGGTGTGGCATACCGCCACGGGATATTGTTCATCTCCACCGTCGACCTCCTCCATCCTCCACGGGCTCCTGTTAATCCAGCCTCCATGGGCTCGTGTTCAACCAACCTCCACCGCGCGCTACTCCACTAGCTACTATTCAACAACCCCTCCACCGTCTACTGTTCATCCAGCCCTCCACACCACGGGGTCCTGTTCAACCACCCCTCCACGGGCACCCCTCCACCGTCTACTGTTCATCCAGCCCCCCACACCACGGGGTCCTGTTCAACCACCCCTCCACCGTCTACTGTTCATCCAGCCCTCCACACCACGGGGTCCTGTTCATCCACCCCTCCACGAGCACCCCTCCACCATCTACTGTTTATCCAGCCCTCCACCACACCACGGGGTCCTGTTCATCCAGAGGCAAAGCCACCGCTCACTGTTCATCCAAACCCCCCTGCAACACTCACTGTTCATCCCATCGATCGGCTTCAGTTAGCAGGAGTAGCGAACGAATCACTCTATCGGGTTCAGTTAACAGCCATCGATCGATCGCTCGGGTTCAGTAACGCGTAGCCTGCAGTGCAATCGCTCGGGTTCAGTTAGAGCCCAACGCCTCGCTCGGGTTCAGTTAGAGCCAACACCTCGCACACACGCGCGTACATGTACGAGAGAAACGTGCATCGCTCGGCCCCCGACCTCCCACCATAACCGGGAACTCCCCGAAATTTTCCTCGCCCTCACTTCTACCACGGTTTTTTCCATCATGGACGGCCCAAAGAATGTCATGCAGCTGCGTCTCCGGCCCGCACAGGACGAAAATCCCATTTTCTATCATGATTTTTTGTCATAGAAGTAGGAGCCCACCACATCTATGATGATACCGGGTTTTTTCACAATTATTGTCATAGAAGTGTCATATGTATGACAGAAAAAATTTCGTTCGACCCAAAATGTCACGGATGTGTCTTTTTTTTGTAGTGACAACGTATGTTCTATGTCCTAAGACCTGAGATGATGCATGTACTCAGGATGGTGACATACTTGCTTTGGGCCGACCAAACGCTACTCCTTAACTGGGTAGTTATCTCTACTCATAATGTCTCAGTTGGTAGGTCGCGTTCCGGGTTTTATTTTCGTCCCACCTCACCCGGTCTTTTTTGGTACTTCTTTGGTACTTGCTCCCACCTCCCGCTCAGCCGAGACGGTTTATTTTCGTAGTCCCTCCCACCTTCCAGGTAGTTCCCTCCATGCAAAAAAAATCGAACCAACCAATCTCTACTCCTAATGAAGCAGTTGGTAGCCTCGTACGGTTTATTTTCGTCCCACCTACCATGGTTTTATTTGGTACCTGCTCCCACCTCCCAATTTTGTCGGTTTTTTTTCGTTGGTTTTTTATTTGCCCCCCTCCCACTAGCCGGACAAACCCAACGTTTATTTGGTAACACAATGAATTCACATATGGTGATTGATTTCTTCTTTGGTAACCCAACTAACGGATGGTAATCAATCTTCAAATATCAAAACCAAACATACAAGGCAACAATTAATTCATTTTTTTGACCGGTTATTTTTCGTCTCCCCTCCCACATACCTTTTCGCTTCACCGCCCACATAAACCCATCGGATTAGTTACCATATAAAAGAATTAATCACAATCAATCAAGCATTGATGGGATATTTCCTTACATTGATGTGATTTTCATTTCTTATCATGAATCATACACGTCAAAAAAGGTACAGCGTGCGAGTATCGTGGGCACATGCCCTACAAATCCGAAAATGCCTACAAAAATTAAATCAGAATCAATCAAGCATTGCTGGTATATTTTACTTGTTTTGATGGGATTTTTGTACACGGTACCATTAACTCGATCCTCCCACCGCTGCCCTCCTCACGAGCCTGGACGGCCGATCCTCTCGACGTCTACCCTCATGTGTCCTCGCGCCGCCATCATCTTCTTCTCTCCGATCTCCTTGACTAGGAGGACTCCTCTGTGCCCCAGGCCCTGGCCGACGTCGGCGACTCCTCGGTACTCCACCCGCGCCATCACATCCGACGCAGGCGAAACTCCAGCTGATGCCACGGGATCCACATCCTATGCTCTTCGGCCATCTTCCACTCCGGCTGCTGCGTGGTGCTTCCGCTGCGGGAGGCAACCTGGCAGGGGCAGACGTAGCCGTCCTCGTGCAGCCCGACCCATGCGTCTAGCTCGGCGGTGAAGTAGCCTCGGCCTCTGAAAGGCAGCATCCACTCCCCATGGCGCCTCCACTTGCAGCTCCTGGTGTCGACGGAGTACGTGCCACAGACTGCCCTGCTCCACGAGGACACGAATATGGTGCGCCCGTCCGGGTGCAGCGCGTAGGAGAAGATCATCTCGTCCTTGGTGAAGGGCGTCGGCATGCTTTTCCAGGACTAGTAGGTGGGCAGCAGGTCGTCGTCTTCCATCGTTGGTGGCTTCGCCATCGCCTCAAAGGACACAGGCCGCTCCATGAAGTGGAAGGCGAACGCGTACAGCGCGTCGCCGGCGCCGGAGGTCAGGAAGGTGTTGGAGCCACAAAGAAGTGCGTCTCGAACGGGAGGGCCGACGGGCAGTCCGGCGGTGTCAGTGTCGTAGAAGAGGGTTCCGGCGTGTATGTTGCTCATGGCGATGATGTTGCTGCCCAGGGCTGCGAACTACATGGCACGGCCACGCTCAGGTGACACTAGCCGGAGGACAGGGGGGCGCTGAGGTCAGGACTGTCGGCATCGATCTTGCGGATGGTGAAGCCCTTGTGCCAGTCGTCTAGAACCAGATAGAGGCTCTTATCCTTGTTGCCGCTGCGGTTGTGGTAGTAGTTGGGCTCATCCTCCTCGCCCTTCCTTCTTTGCTTAGACATCCCGCCCCCGACTGACTGAATTCTGAAGTATATACCAGAAAAACACGTACGCAGACGAAAACACTCGAATAGATTGGACGTAGCTGGCTAACCACGGTTGATGTAGTATCGATCTACTAGAAGCAACACGAATATGCGCAAGCAATTGATACACACGGGCATGCCTCGTGCCCGGTGATCTTTCTATTGGTCTCTGGGTGTACTGTTTATAGGGGTGCAGGGTAATACGTATATATAGCTGCTAGGACTTGCAACATAACCGATTCGGGACGGAACTACTGATCCTACTTGGTGATTGATTCCTGCACAAGCCGGACATGAGACGTGCTTTTTTTCTTGAGGGAAACGCCGCCACCGCCGCCGCCACCGCGGAACCCTAGGGCAGGGCGCTAGGATCCCCAAAGCAGGGCGGGCAGCGAGGAGCGGTGCAAGGACGCCGTGTCGGTCGTTCCCGCCACCAGTGCTAAACCCCAGGTATTTACGTTCCGTGTCCTCCCCGCACTCTACGCTGATACATCAGCGAGGAGCTGACGGTGGAAATGCTACTCCTCCCCGAACTCTATGATGCTTGATTCGATCTCGTGGAATGGAGCCATGACGGTGGGCAAGGCTATTGAGTTTGCTCCTAATGCCGACTTGGGCGATGGGTGGGACGAATGCGAGCAGCGGCCAACGGCGGACATGGACTCAAGCCAGCACAGGTCCACGGCGGTAGAGGAGAGACACCACCCACCACCCATCGATACAGTGAGGAGTGTGGTGTTCTACATATGGTAATTGGTAAAAGTTTTTGGTCCTATAATATCAGAGAGAGAGAGCATATTATATAAAAATAACGCTGAGAATTTAGATGCATTGTTTGTCACGAAGCTGTGACTGCCAATTTACATGAAATTAATTCCCTTAGTTGTGGTGGCAAATATAATACACCTAATCCATATTGTTATGCACTAGCGTGTGTGTGTGAGATAGATGGATTATGGTCTCATACCCAATAAGATGGATATGTGCGTGTGTTAGAGAGAGAGAGGGGGGGAGAGGGGGAGAGACAGTGAAGAAGAGGGACGGAAAGAGTGTGTGTGTGAGGATTTGATGGTAAAAAAGGTCACCAATGTCACTTGATATGTATGAGGATATTAAATGTAATATTAACATGATTAATATTAAACTCATAAAGTTACAGAAATGTTACCCGTTGCAATGCACGGGCGTTCTTCTAGTAAAGGTAGGTTTCGGGTTTGTCCAGAACCATGCTACGAGACGTGGTCGAGCAAGATGGGATTTGCCCCTCCGACCAGGAGAGATATACTCTGGGCCCCTCATGTGATCCGACCAGGATAAGCATGGCCATGCGACAAGGATTATGAGATAATCCGGTCGGGCTAGCGCAAGGACAACAGACTCGCCTTGAGCTCGACAACATATATCGTGTGGTAAAAGGAATGGAAGTGTGATGTACAGGTTCGCTAACCAGCTTCATAGTCTGCTTGGTGTTCGGCATGCCTTGCTAGAGGCCGCTACCAACCGGGCAGTTCAGAGGTGATCCGAACTGCGACCAAGCCGACTTGAACCTAAGGGGTCGCGCGCTTAAGGGAATGAACCTACGAGGTCGGATCCGAGGACACTGGTCGGATGTGATCCGAACTGTATTCGGATTGTGGCCGAGTAGACTTATGGGCTTTAGGGTCCGTGCGAGGCCCAAGTGTTGAGCCCGTGACGGACGCCTATATATATAGTGGAGGTGCCGCACACTCACGCGGTTGATCGCTTCGGTGCTGTCACTAGGGTTTGACACCTTCACTCGCCGCCGGTTGTGTGATCGGACCTAGTAGTCCGCTGCACGACATTCCTCCTGCACGTGCGGATACCGTTAGAGGCGGTGCACTTGCGCCGCTCAGGTGAACCTGTACATGGGAACCGACCACTGTTGTACGAGAGAGATCAGACGAGGAGAAGATGATCCATGCGGACGCGCTGCCCCAACTCTTCTTTCGCTGCACGGCACTGCGCGTCTAGTGGTAATGAACTGTGATCCATCTCCCGTAGCATGTTCTTGGTTGTTCTGTGCGTAGGAAATTTTAATTTGCAGTCAACGCACCCTATCGTAGATCCCAACAGTGGTATCAGAGCCTCTTCTATAGGATTTGGATTCAGATCGTATGCATATTAGATATGTGGAGGCAATAGATGAGATCTGTTGTCATTGATAAGATTGGTTGTGTGCACGGTTGATGAGATCAACTGCACATGGGGATCGATGTGGCTATGTTTTCTGTTGATTGGGGTCGATGAGGTCGTGACACGATCTACCCCTACCGGTCGGTTATCCTCCATCGGGGTTAACAGTGAAATGTAAATCCGAATCGGATTCGCGATGATCGATGAGATCGGTCAGATGAGAGAATTTGGCGTGATCGGAACGCCGTGTGCGTAGTGCCTTGTATTTCGTACACAACCACTCAAACCGGTAGAATGCGATTCTATGCATAACTTTATTTTGCAGGGTTTGATGTGAATAGTATGGCTCATGTGTATGTGATGCATGTGTGTAAATCATACATGGCCTGCGTGTCATGTTTGGCAGCCGGCAGGAGCCAAAGTGTTGTCATTATATTGTATAACAACCTGCGTGTCGACTTGCGATTCTATGTAAAATTCATTACTAGTTGTAGTAGTTGGATAATAGAGACCAGGTTGGTGGCTTGGCGTCCCGGTGTGACAAACAAGATGGAGTTTCTAGATGGTCATCGGAGTTGGAGCCGACCTGGAAGAACATCCATGAAGGAGCCATACTATTTCACAATATGTGTTTATTTGTGATTGTTATGCTTGCTTGTTTTCTATGCATGTTAGAATGGTAGAAAGATCCCTCATGAATATCAAGCGAATTGCCATCCCCGATGTTGCACCTTCGCATGTCAAGTACGTCTAGTAGTGGGCTCATAAAATTGGGGTGCTGCTAGGTATCCTTGAACTGAAGGGTTCGTGTCGGACACGGACATGCACTGCATTAGGTTGACTAGACAAGGCTATCAAAACGGTTTTGGGCCTTGTGGCAAAAGTGGTCGGGAGCCGGGGTATGAGATACCTACCCGACCGACAAGAGTCGTATAGAGATACTATTAGCAAGGAGTTGCTTACCGGATAGGCATGTTGTCTAGCGGTGATGCTAAAGCTCACTAGTCGCATGTGCTAGTCGGATTCTGAATCACTGAGAGTTTGCGGAGGGATGCTGATTTCAGTGGGAGTATTTCTCTTTAAGGCTAGAATTACTCTTCATAAACACATTTCTTACTGATTGCATATTTTTCTGTTGTAGATCAATGGCACCACCTGCTCAACCCAACTTTGCATTAAAATCAATTTTGGAAAAGGATAAACTGAATGTAACAAACTTTACTACCTAGTATAGAAATTTGAGAATTGTTCTCAAGCATGATAAAAAGGAACATGTTCTAGAGGATCCGCTTCCAGAGGAACCTGCCGATAATGCTACCACAACCAAGAATGCCTACCAGAAACACATTGATGAATCAAACGAGAACAGCTGCCTCATGCTGGCTTGTATGGAGCCCGATTTGCAGCAGCATTTCAAAAACGTTGGGGCTTTTGATATGATCGAGAGTCTCAAGAGCATGTTTCAGGTGCAGGCTAGGACCGAAAGGTTCAACGTCAGGTGATCCTTGATGGATTGTATGCTGAAGGAAGGTGATCCACTGAGCCCGCATGTGATCAAGATGATCGGATATGTGCAAGCTTTGGATCGATTGGGCTTCCCGCTCTTGGATGAGCTGGCTACTGATGCAGTTCTGGGTTCTCTTCTACCCAGCTATGGGACGTTCATCTCGAACTATCATATGCATGGCATGGATAAGAAGCTCACTGAATTGCATGGGATGCTCAAAGTGGCAGATCAGGATATAAAGAAAGGCACGCATCAAGTGTTGATGGTGCAGAAATCGGCTAAGTTCAAGAAGAGTTGGTCTGAGAAGAAGGCTAAGGCAAAGGGCACGGAGATGGTAACCCTCGCCGCTGCACCGAAGTCTGGACCGGACTCAAAGACCATTTGCTATCATTGCAAAGAAACTGGTCACTGGAAGAGGAACGGTAGCAAGTGGCTTGCAGAGCATGGCAAGAAGGCCGGGAATGCTGCTTCAGGCAAAGGTTCACTTGTCACATATGTTATAGATGTTTGCCTTGCTGACATACCTAGTAGCTCTTGGGTATTTGATACCGGATCGGTTGTTCATATTTGCAACTCGATGCAGGGGCTAGTAAGAACTAGGCGTGTGGCACAAGGGAAGATTGACATCAGGGTCAGCAACAAAGCAAGAGTTGCTGCGTTGGAGGTCGGCACGATGCAGCTCCAGCTTCCTTCTAGATTTATTTTGGAATTGAATAATTGTTATTACATTCCTGCACTTAGTCGGAACATTATTTCTGCCTCATGCTTGGTGAGTCAGGGTTATGAATTCAATTTAAAGGACAATGGTTGTTCAATTTATTTGAATGGTATGTTCCATGGCTATGCACCCATTTTTGATGGGTTATTTATATTGAATCTAGAACATGAACCGGTCTATGATGTGAATGTCAAGAGGCATAAGCCCAATGAGATAAATCTGACATACTTCTGGCATTGCCGGCTTGGACACATTAGTCTGAAACGCATGAAGAAGCTCCATGATGATGGGCTCCTAACTTCGACCTACTTTGGGTCGTTCGAGACATGTGAATCATGCTTGCTCGACAAGATGACTAAGTCTCCTTTTGCAAAGAGTTGTGAGAGGGCATCTGAGCTGTTGGAACTGATACACAGTGATATGTGTGGACCAATGAGCACAACTACCAGAGGTGGCTATCAGTACTTTGTGACTTTTACCGACGACTTGAGTAGATACGGATATATCTATTTGATGAGGCACAAGTCAGAGACTTTTGAAAAGTTCAAAGAGTTTCAAAACAAGGTGGAGAATCAGCTCGGCAAGACTATAAAACTTCTACGATCTGATTGTGGAGGTGAGTACATGAGCCAGGAGTTTGATGATCATCTGAAAAGCAGAGGTATAGTACCTCATCTCACACCTCCGGGTATGCCATAGAGAAATGGTGTATCGGAACAGAGGAATCGCACCTTGTTGGACATGGTTCGATCTATGATGAGCAAGTCGGATTGATCCTTGTCCTTCTGGGGATATGCTCTAGAAACTGCAGCTTTCACACTTAACAGGGTACCATCAAAAATCCGTAGACAAGACACCACATGAGATGTGGACCGGGAAGAGTCCCAGTTTGTCTTTTCTAAAGATTTGGGGTTGTGAAGCATTTGTCAAGAAACTTATGTCAGACAAGCTTACACCCAAGTCGGATAAATGCATATTCGTGGGATATTCGAGGGAAACCTTGTGATATAACTTCTACAACCGGGAAGCGAACAAAGTCTTTGTTTCTCGGAATGGGGTTTTCCTTGAGAAAGAGTTTCTCAGTCAGGAGGCCAGTGGGAGGACGGTCCGGCTCGAAGAAATTTTAGGACCACTCGGGGATGGCTCGACTGGTGATGAGATGATGCCGGAGTCAGTCAGGGAACCTGTAGTGGAAGCGGCACCGGGACCATGGAGGTCGGAAAGATTACGCAGAGTGCGCGATGTATTGTTGCTAGAAAGCGAAGAGCCGGCCACATATGCGGAAGCGATGGTGAGCCCAGATTCCGAGGCATGGCTGGAGGCCATGAGATCCGAGTTAAAGTACATTGATGAGAATCAAGTTTGGGACTTGGTTGATCAACCGCCTGGGGTAACGGCCATTGGTTGCAAATGGGTCTTTAAGAAGAAAACCGATGTGGATGGAAATGTTCAGATCCACAAAGCTCGGCTTGTCGCTAATGGTTATGGACAAGTTCAAGGAATTGACTATGACGAGACTTACTCGCTGGTACCGATTGTGAAGTCGGTGAGGATCGTACTAGCTATAGTTGCATATTTCGATTACAAGATATGGCAGATGGATGTCAAGACGGCTTTCCTTCATGGAAATTTAACCGAGGACGTGTATATGATACAGCCCGAGGGTTTTGTCGATCCGACTAGCACTAGTAAGGTATGCAAGCTCAAGATATCCATTTATGGGTTGAGGCAAGCATCTCGGAGCTGGAACATTCATTTTGATGAGGTCGTCACTGGTTTCGTCTTCATGAAAAGCGAAGAGGACTCTTGTTTATACATGAAGTTAAGTGGGAGCTCGATAGTGTTTTGATCTTGTATGTGGATGACATACTACTGATTAGAAATGATATTTCGATGCTGAACTCGGTCAAGGAGTCATTGAATGGCAAGTTTTCGATGAAGGACCTTGGTGAGGCAATGTACATTTTAGGCATTAAGATCTATAGAGATAGATCAAGGAGGCTGCTCGGCTTAAGCCAGAGCACGTACATAGATAAAGTGTTGAAGCGGTTCACATTGAGTGAGGCAAAGAAAGGGTTCTTGCCACTCTCACATGGTATAAGGCTAAGCGAGACTCAGAGTCCTTCGACATCTGATGAGCGAAGCAGGATGAGTAGGATTCCATATGCCTCGGCAATCGGATCCATCATGTATGCCATGATATGTACGCGGCCCGATGTTGCTTTTGCAATAAGCCTAACAAGTAGATACCAGGCCAACCCAGGTGAGAGTCACTGGGCAGCGGTAAAGACTATTTTGAAGTACCTGAAAAGGACTAAAGAGATGTTCCTAGTTTATGGAGGTGAGGAAGAGCTTGTCATAAGGGGTTACACTGATGCTAGTTTCCAAACCGACAGAGATGATTGTCGATCACAGTCCGGATTCATGTACGTCATGAATGGAGGAGCAGTGAGCTGGTTGAGTTCTAAGCAAGATACGATGGTTGATTCTACTATAGAAGCTGAATACATTGCGGCTTGTGAAGCTGCAAAGGAAGGTGTTTGGATCCGGAACTTTCTGGATGATCTTGGTATTTTCCCAACCTCGGTAAAACCGTTGGACCTTTATTGTGATAATTCTGGTGCCATCGCACAAGCCAAGGAGCCGAGGAATCACCACAAGGTCAGACACATAGATCGGAAATATCACCTGATACGAACGATCATAAAGAGTGGTGATGTAGAGTTATGCAAATTCACACGGATGCAAATGTTGCGGATCCGTTGACTAAGCCGCTTCCACAACCCAAGCATGAGGGGCACGTTACAGCTATGGGCATTCGATGTCTATTTGATTGACTCTAGTGCAAGTGGGAGAATGTTGGAGATATGCCCAAAAGGCAATCATGTATGATGATATTTCCTATGTGTTTATGAATAAAGATAATCCTTGGACATTATCAATGATGTGTATCAGCAAGTACGTGACTTGTTTGTGGGACTATGCATTGTATGATGACTGTCCTAAAAGGTCCCTAGTCGAAAGGGTTGTGTGGACGCGCAGCCAACTAGACTAGCATATGACATGGTCGATGTCTTGGTCTCACTAGACATGGAGCATTGGATGCTAACCGGATAATATGGACTTGGAAGGATCTGGTAGGATTCGACATAATCGGATCTGAGTCGAGATAAGGTCCAAGTCGAACAGACCCAACTATGAGACGCAGCGATATGTCTTCTATGAGTCTCTAGTACAACATATGTTCTATGTCCTAAGACCTGAGCTGATGCATGTACTCGGGATGGTGACAGACTTGCTTTGGGCCGGCCAAACGCTACTTCGTAACTGGGTAGTTATAAAGGTAGGTTTCGGGTTTGTCCAGAACCATGCTGCGAGACGTGGTCGAGCAAGATGGGATTTGCCCCTCTGACCAGGAGAGATATACTCTGGGCCCCTTGTGTGATCCGACCAGGATAAGCATGTCCATGCGACAGGGATTATGAGATAATCCGATTTGTGGTCGGCATCACTGGAACGAGAAAGAGGTCGGGCTAGCACATGGATGACAGACTCACCTTGAGCTCGACAACATATATCGTGTGGCAAAAGGAATGGAAGTGTGATGTACAGGTTCGCTAACTAGCTTCATAGTCTGCTTGGTGTTCGGCATGCCTTGCTAGAGGCCGCTACCAACCATGCAGTTTGGAGGTGATCCGAACTACGACCAAGCCGACTTGAACCTAAGGGGTCGCGTGCTTAAGGGAAGGAACCTACGAGGTCGGATCCGAGGACACTTGTCGGATGTGATCCGAATTGTATTCAGATTGTGGCCGAGTAGACTTATGGGCTTTAGGGTCCGTGCGAGGCCCAAGTGTTGAGCCCGTGACGGACGCCTATATATATAGTGGAGGTGCCGCACACTCACGCGGTTGATCGCTTCGGCGCTGTCACTAGGGTTTGACACCTCCACTCGCTGCCGATTGTGTGATCGGACCTAACAGTCCGCCGCACGACGTTCCTCCTGCACGCGCGGATACCGTTAGAGGCGGTGCACTTGCGCTGCTCAGTCGAACCTGTATGTGGGAACAGACCACTGGTTGTACGAGAGAGATCGGACGAGGAGAAGACGATCCACGGGGACGCGCTGCCCCAACTCTTCTTCCGCTGCACGGCACTGCACGTCTAGTGGTAACGAACTATGATCCATCTCCTATAGCATGTTCTTGGTTGTTCTGCGTGTAGGAAATTTTAATTTGCCGTCAACGCACCCTACCGTAGATCCCAACAATATATAGTTTACTTTATTGGTGTGTGTGGAAATGTCATGTGTGTAGTAGCCACCTATGTAATTATGCATGTAATAGTTTACTTTGGTGTGTGCAAATGCCATGGTTGTAGAAGCCACCTATGTAAGTGGATGTTTAATTCGGTTATGCAAGCATGCCCTTATAAGTGTGTGTGTGTGTGTGTGTGTGTGTGTGTTTGTGTGTGTGTGTGTTTATGTGTGTGTGTGTCTGTGTGTGTGTATGTTGTTGTTCTGTATGCAACTCCATTGCACAACACACACGTCCAATTAGCAGCAACCGTCTATGTTATTATCGGTCTTCACACATATTTTTTATCACAGACCTGTTTGCCGCATATCACACACATCTTGTTAAGTTGAACCGTTTCAGTTCTCATGTCTCAACGCAAAAAGTTCATCTGAGTGAATCGCATGCCGTATATCGCACACACCTTCATCTGGCTGCCCGTTTCTTTTGTGTTGCCTAATCACAAACAGTTCATTCGAGTGAACCGTATGCTGTGTATCGCACACGCCTTCATCTGGCTGCCCGTTTCTTTTGTTCCTCCTCATCACAAACAGTTAATTGAACTGAACCATATGCCCTTCATCGCACATGCAACTAAAACCTGAACCGTGTTTGATGCATCCGTCATCGCAAATGTTTTACACATTTCTGACGGTTTTCATACAACACAGTTTGCGATTATTGCATCGCACACAGTTTCTCGAAGGGTCTCTAACCGTAGTGTCGCGTTAGCAGCATCCTGCAGTAGTGAAGGGAAAATTACAGCAAAGTATTTTTGGGTTTTTGGTTTAGTAGATCTGAAAATAAAAGCAAATGAAAAGTAGATCATAAAGGCAAATATATGAGAAAGAAGACCCGGGGGCCATAGGTTTCACTAGTGGCTTCTCTCGAGAAAAATAGCAAACAGTGGGTAAACAAATTACTGTTGGGAAATTGATAGAACCTCGAATAATTATGACGATATCCAGGCATTGATCATTATATAGGCATCACATCCTAGATTAATAGACCGACTCCTGCCTGCATCTACTACTATTACTCCACACATCGACCGCTATCCAGCATGCATCTAGTGTATTAAGTTCATGGAGAAATGGAGTAATGCAATAAGAACGATGACATGATGTAGACAAGATCTATCTATCTAGAGATAGACCCCATCGTTTTATCCTTAGAAGCAATGATACATACGTGTCGTTTCCCTTTCACTGGGATCAAGCACCGTAAGATCGAACTCACTACAAAGCACCTCTTCCCATTGCAAGATAAATAGATCAAGTTGGCCAAACAACACCCGAATATCGGAGAAGAAATACGAGGCTATAAGCAATCATGCATATAAGAGATCAAAGAAACTCAAATAACTTTCATGGATATAAAAAGATAGATCTGACCATAAACTCAAAGTTCATCGATCCCAACAAACACACCGCAAAAAGAGTTACATCATATGGATCTCCAAGAGACCATTGTATTGAGAATCAAGAGAGAGAGATGAAGCCATCTAGCTACTAACTACAGACCCGAAGGTCTACAAAGAACTACTCACACATCATCGAAGAGGCACCAATGGAGGTGATGAACCCGATCCGAGATGGTGTCTAGTTTGGATCTGGTGGTTCTGGACTCTGTGGCGGCTGGCAGGATATTTCGTCGACTCCCCTAGGGTTCTGGGATTTTGGGGTATTTGTAGAGCAAAGAGGCAGTTCGGGTGGCACCCGAGGTGGGCACAACCCACCAGGGCGCGCCTGGGCC
>NC_041392.1:450558410-450588153 GCF_002162155.2 Triticum dicoccoides | reverse complement strand
CCGTTGTGTTCCTTTTGGCCCATAAAAATTCTCCATAAAGTTTCGTGGCATTTGGACTCCGTCTGATATTGATTTTCTGCGATGTAAAAAACACGGAAAAAACAACAACTGGCACTTGGCACTATGTCAATAAGTTAGTACCAAAAAATGATATAAAATGACTATAAAATGATTATAAAACATCCAAGATTGATAATATAACAACATGGAACAATCAAAAATTATAGATACGTTGGAGACGTATCAGCATCCCCAAGCTTAACTCCTACTCGTCCTCGAGTAGGTAAGTGATAAAAACAGAATTTTTGATGTGGAATGCTGCCTATCATGTCATATAATATTCTTTCTTTGTAGCATGGACAATTGGAATTTTAGTTGTTCAAAGCAATAGTCTAGCTTTGACATGATAATTTAGATACTCAAGCATATCAACAAGCAACCATGTCTTTCAAAATATCAACGCTAAAATAAGTTATCCCTAGTCCATCAGGCTCAAACATTGATCCATTCATGAAACACACTCGAATATTAGCTACACCCAATACTTAAGTATGATCATATTGCCTCCTAGTTGGTGCTTTTATAAGAGAAGATGGAGACTCAAAATAAAAATTGCATAAAGTAAAAGAAAGGCCCTTCGCAGAGGGAAGTAGGGATTTGTAGACGTGCCAGAGCTCAAAGCGAAAAACTTAGAGATAAAAACATTTTGAGAGGTGTATCCATCCCACCAGTGAATACGACTTAGAGTTCCCAATACTTTCCATGCATAGATATATCATAGGCGGTCCCCAAACAGAAAATAAAGTTTATTCCTTTTTCCACCATACTTTCACTTTCTATGAATAGTCGTATCCATGGTTGCCCTCCATACCAACACTTTCCAAGGAATTTATTATTTGACAACATAAAGTAAATTCATTTTTTGCATTTCGGGACTGGGCATCCCTAATACCTTTTCCTTACTCTCGTGCAATGACAAGTGAATAAACACTCATCTTGAGAATGACACATCTAGCATGGAAAATATTAGCCACCCCTCACCGCTCCGCGAGCGAAACAAACACACAAAAGAGAAGTTTACTTTGAAAATTAGAGATGGCACATGGAAATTTGCTTAGAATGGCAAAAGAATACCACATATAGGTAGATATAGTGGACTCCTATGTCAAAACTGGGTTAAAGGTTTTTGGATGCACAAGTAGTGATCATACTTAGTGCAAAATGAAGGCTAGCAAAAGATTGGGAGGCGACCAACTAAGAAACGAATAATCTCATAGGCAAGCATTAGGCATAAATAACGCCGAATAATTCACCACAAGTAGGATGTAATTTCATTGCATTACTATTGACTTTCGTACTTGCATAGGGAATCACAAACCTTAACACCAATATTCTTACTAAGGCATAATTACTCACCAACATAACTCACATATCACATCATCATATCTTAAAACTATTACTAAGAATCAAGTTTATTTTGTCCAATGATCTTCATGAAAGTTTTTATTATATCCTTCTTGGATATCCATCACTTTGGGACTAATTTTTATTATAGGGAATCACGGTGTGCTCTAACAAATATAAGTGAAGATCATGAGCATAATAAATTTTTCTTTCTCTCAAATTAATTTAAGTGAAGCAAGAGAGAATTTCTTGAAAATTTTACTAACTCTCAAATAAATCTAAGTGAAGCAAGAGAGCATTTTTTCAAAAATACTAAAGCACACCGTGCTCAAAAAGACATAAGTGAAGCACTAGAGCAAGTCCATTGCTCATAAAAATTTAAGTGAAGCATAGAGAGCAATTCTAACAAGTCATGACATAATTTTGGCCCTCTCAAATAGGTGTGTCCAGCAAGGAATAAAGACTAAAAACACAAAATAAAACAAGCAAAGACTCACATCATACGAGACGCTCCAACAAAAACGCATATCATGTGACAAATAAAAATATAATTTCAAGTAAAATACCGATGATCGTTGGAAGAAAGCGGGGATGCCACTCGGGGGCATCCCCAAGCTTAGTTGGTTGCTCATTTTTGGATAATAGCTTGGGATGCCGGGGCATCCCCAAGATTAGGCTCTTCCATCCTTCCTTCATCCATCGTAAGATAACCCAAAACTAGAAAACTTCAATCACACAAAACTCAACAAAACCTTCATGAGATCCGTTAGTATAAGAATAATAAATCACTACTATAAGTACTGTACCAAACCAATTCATATTTTGTTTTTGTATTATATCTACTGTATTTCAATTTTTATATGGAAAAAACTCATCAAAGAAAACCATAGAGCCATCAAAATAAGCACACAACAAAAAGAAAACAGAATCTGTCAAAACGGAACAATGTGTAGCAATCTGACTATTTCGAATACTACTGTAACTCCAAAAATTCAGAAAAATTAGGAAGGCCTGAGAAATTTGTATATTGATCTACTTCAAGTGTAATGGGTATTTTATTGCTCTTTGTAAAAATGAAAATTAATTTCGTGAGTGTAAAAAATTCTGTTTTTTTCAGCAAGATCAAACAACTATCACCCAAGAAGATCCTAAAGGCTTTACTTGGCACAAACACAAATTATAATTAAAAACACAATCATAATAGTAGCATAATTGTTCTAACACACAAAAAAATGAAGCAAAAAAGCAAAAATAAAATCTATTCGTTGGGTTGCCTCCCAACAAGCGCTATAGTTTTATGCCCTTAGCTAGGCATTAAGCAAGGATCTAAGTTTTTTCATCTTTGGTTCGAGATCCATAAGATGCCCTCATGATTGATTCATAAGGTGGCTTAATTATTGTTCTAGGAAAGTGTTACATACCCTTCCTCGAAGGAAATTGGAACTTAATATTGCCTTCTTTCATATCAATCACGGCACCGATAGTGTGTAAAAACGATCTACCAAGAATAATTGGACAAGAGGGATTGCAATCAATATCAAGAAAAATAAAATCTATGGGCACATAATTCCTATTTGCAAGAATAAGAACATCATTAATTCTTCCCATAGGCTTTTTAATAGTAGAATCCACCATGTGCAAATTCAAAGAACATTCTTTAAGATTAGTAAGACCAAGCATATCACTTAAAGATTTCGGAATTGTAGAAACACTAGCACCCAAGTCACACAAAGCATAACACTCATAATTTTACATCTTGACTTTGATAGTAGGTTCCCATTAATCATGCAATTTTCTAGGAATTGAAACTTCTAATTCCAATTTTTCTTCAAGAGCTTTCATCATAGCATCAACAATATGTTTAGTAAAAGCTTTATTTTGTTCATAAGCATGGGGTGAATTTATCATGGATTGCAACAAAGAAATACAATCAATCAAAGAGAAACTATCATAATTAAATTCTTTGTAATCCAAAAGAGTGGGTACATCACTAGCTAAAGTTTTGACCTCTCCAAACCCACTTTCATCAATTTTTTCAACAAGATTTTCACCCTCCGAAATATTGGGACGCCTTCTACCTAAAGTTGACTCTTCTCCAGTCCCTTTTTCATCAATATTAACTTTACTAAACAAGGAATCAATAGAATAAACACCAATCATTTTAAGATCTTCATCACTTTTGCGAAAGAAATCACTAGAAAACGCTTTTTCTAAAAATTCTCTTTTAGCTCTAAGCATAATGGTTCTTTTATTACTTTCATCCATAGGAACATAAATAGTTTTAATTGATTCATCAACCTTAGGCACACAAATTTTCATCTTGAGATTTTCCACATCATGAGCAATTCTATCAACACTTCTAGACAAATCATCGATCTTACTCAATTTTTCTTCTATGGAAGTGTTGAAAACTTTTCTTGTATCAATAAATTCTTTAATATTATTCTCAAGATCAGAGGTGTTCCTATTATTATTATAAGATTGATTTCCATAAGAATTGCCATAATTATTAGAGGAATTACTAGGAAAAGGCCTAGGATTGAAATTACCTCTATATGCATTGTTGTTGAAATTATTTCGAGAGATAAAATTCACATCTATGGCATCACTATTTTGCTCAATGAAAGTAGACAAAGGCATATCATTAAGATCAATAGTAGCACTTCTACTAGCAACCAATTTCACAAGAGCGTCAACTTTTTCACTCAAAGAAGAAATTTCTTTAACCGAATTAACTTTTTTACTAGTAGGAGCTCTTTCGATATGCCATTGCGAATAATTTTCCATAATATTATCAAAAATTTGGTGGCTTCACCCAAAGTAATTTCCATAAAGTACCACCCGCGGCAGAATCTAAGAGATTACGAGAGACAAAATTCAACCCCGCATAAAATTTTGTATGATCATCCAAAGATTTAACCCATGAGTTGGGCAATTCCTTAGCATCATTTTCATCCTTTCCCAAGATTGTGCAACATGCTCATGTTCAAGTTGCTTGAAATTCATGATCTTGGTTCTAAGGGCAATAATTCTTGCGGGCGGAAAATACTTAGTGATAAAAGCATCTTTGCACTTATTCCAATAATCGATACTATTGCAAGGCAAAGAAGAGAACCAATGTTTTGCAGAATCACGCAAAGAAAATGGAAATAATTTCATCTTGACCACATCATTGTCCACATCTTTTTTCTTTTGCATCTCGCATAATTCCATGAAGGTGTTAAGATGGGGTGGGACATCCTCATTAGGAGTATCAGAAAATTGGTCTTTCATAACAAGATTCAATAAAGCAGTATTAATATCACAAGTCTCCGCACTAGCGGCGGGAGGAGCAATCGGAGTGCCGATAAAATCATTGTTGTTGGTATTTGAGAAATCACATAAATTGGTGCTCTCTTGATTCATGATGACTACACAACAAGATTGCACTCAAAAACAAATCTGGCAAGGAAACGGTGAACGGAAAAGAGAGGCGAATAAAGCAACAAATTTTTGTGAAGTGGCGGAGAGGAAAATGAGAGGCAAATGGAAAATAATGTAAATTGCGAGGAGATGAGATTTGTGATTACGAACCTGGTATATGTTGAAGATCCTCCCCGACCATAGCGCTAGAAATTCCTTTTGATGTCGCTTGAAACTACATCGGTATTTCCCCAAAGAGGAAGGGATGATGCAGCACAGCGGCGGTAGGTATTTCCCTCAGATATGAAACCAAAGTTATCGAACTAATAGGAGAACCAAGCAACACAACGTAAATAGCCCCTGCACACAGATAACAAATCCTCGAGGTGGCCAGGAGACTTGGAGTTGCAGTCAACGAAGCTTCGAGGTGGCCATAAGGTAGGGAGGCGCGCCAGCCCCCTGGGCATGCCCCCCACCCTCGTGGGCCCCTCGTGGCTCCCCTGACCGACTTCTTTCGCCTATATATATCCATATACCCTAAAACATCGGGGAGCAGAATAGATCGGGAGTTCTGCCGCCAGAAGCCTCCGTAGCCACCGAAAACCACTCTAGACCCATTTTGGCACCCTGTCGGAGGGGGGAATCCCTCTCCGGTGGCCATCTTCATTATCCCGGTGCTCTACATGACGAGGAGGGAGTAGTTCTCCCTCGGGGCTGAGGGTATGTACCAGTAGCTATGTGTTTGATCTCTCTCTCTCTCTCTCGTGTTCTTGAGGTGATACGATCTTGATGTATCGCGAGCTTTTCTATTATAGTTGGATGTTACGATGTTTCTCCCCCTCTACTCTCTTGTAATGGATTGAGTTTTCCCTTTGAAGTTATCTTATCGGATTGAGTCTTTAAGGATTTGAGAACACTTGATGTATGTCTTGCATGTGCTTATCTGTGGTGACAATGGGATATCATGTGATCCACTTGATGTATGTTTTGGTGATCAACTTGTGAGTTCTGTGACCTTGTGAACTTATGCATAGGGGTTGGCATACGTTTTCGTCTTGACTCTCTTGTAGAAACTTTGGGGAACTCTTTGAAGTTCTTTGTGTTGGTTGAATAGATGAATCTGAGATTGTGTGATGCATATCATACAATCATACCCACGGATACTTGAGGTGACATTGGAGTATCTAGGTGACATTAGCGTTTTGGTTGATTTGTGTCTTAAGGTGTTATTCTAGTGCGAACTCTATGATAGATTGAACAGAAAGAATAGCTTCGTGTTATTTTACTACTGACTCTTGAATAGATCGATCAGAAAGGATAACTTTGAGGTGGTTTCGTACCCTACCATAATCTCTTCATTTGTTCTCCGCTATTAGTGACTTTGGAGTGACTCTTTGTTGCATGTTGAGGGATAGTTATATGATCCAATTATGTTATTATTGTTGAGAGAACTTGCACTAGTGAAAGTATGAACCCTAGGCCTTGTCTCAACGCATTGCAATACCATTCGTGCTCACTTTTATCATTAGTTACCTTGCTGTTTTTATATTTTCAGATTACAAAAACCATTATCTACTATCCATATTGCACTTGTATCACCATCTCTTTGCCGAACTAGTGCACCTATACAATTTACCATTGTATTGGGTGTGTTGGGGACACAAGAGACTCTTTGTTATTTGGTTGCATGGTTGTTTGAGAGAGACCATCTTCATCCTACGCCTCCCACGGATTGATAAACCTGAGGTCATCCACTTGAGGGAAATTTGCTACTGTCCTACAAACCTCTGCACTTGGAGGCCCAACAACGTCTACAAGAAGAAGGTTGTGTAGTAGACATCACCAGTGCGCCCGTGCCTCGGGCTGCAAAGCTCCCCGGCTTCAAGCTTTTGAAGCGGAGGGACTATGCCGCGGACCAGTAAGTGTTCTCGTCCTGCCTTGTTCTCGCTTTTGCTGCTCGTTTCTACTCTTCTTCTTTGTTGTGCAACTAGGCCGACGCCTGCGGCGAAGAGGAGAAGGGAGGGCGAGGTGGTACTGCTTGAGCCCAGATCGCCTCCTGCGGCCGCACCCCTCTCCATGAGTAAAGGCGGTGGCGGTGCTTGTGCCTCTCCAGCCCGATCATCCTCGCGAGCCTGGGTGGAGCATCCTCGGGAGGAGTCAGCCCCCGAGGCCCCGCTGGCTCTAGAGGTGCCAGCGTCTAGCTCGGGCGCTGGGGTCCCCAAGGCTTAGGAGCTCCGAGGTGTTGTCGTCACAATTTTATCATTGCAATTCTGGAATACCTGAGTTTCACCAACATCGAAAATCTCTTTTATGCAGTTGTTGATGAGATAACCTCGACACCACCCAGTACTGGGGCGGGAGTTCGGGAGTATTGCCATAACTCGTATAACGGATGCTTTTCAAAGGTTGAGGTAAATGATTTCCGAAGGTTTCTTGGTTATGTGTTGAAGGATGGATACAGCTGGATGTAGGATTTGCTAGCTTTGGGTGAGATATTATGCTTCCCCTATATCCCCAACACCTGATTGCATAACCGGAAAGGTTCGGGAGTTTCATAGGTGGGAATTCTTGTAGCTCTAGTATTTCTTCCGCGGATATTTGGTTTGTGATTGGGTAATCCTCACCAAGTATTTGTTCATGTCCGTACCTTGTTGTTTTATTCTTCTACCTCTATCTAAGTGGCTTCTCAATTTATGGAAATGTGACCATTTCGATTGGAATGCATTCGTTCATTTTGTTTGGATGTTAGCACTATATGTTGCAATTTCGATCCATTTGATTCAGCTTGAATATATGTCTGTCAAGATGCTAACCGATGTCACCCTCTCCAGGATGGCTCCTCCAACGCGTACGACTCCGAATCCTGATCCGCCACCACCGCCTCCACCTCCGGAGGCATGGCAACCTGTGATGGCCGCTACCAATGCAAACACGCAGCTGGTCATGCAAATTCTGCAAGAGCGCAAACAAGGGAATCATGGCCATGGCAACAATCAGAATCAGTTTGCTACACTCAACCAGTTCCTCGCTAACCAGCCAAAGACCTTCAACAACTGTGTTGAGGCAACAGACGCTGATGATTGGCTCGTGGATATCGGCAAGCATTTCGAGTGCAGCAATGTCAGGCCTGAGGACTTTGTCAAGTTTGCCTCGTTCCAACTCAAAGACCAAGCTGCAGAATGGTTTCAGCAATACAAAGATTCCAGAGGAGGCCGTGTGATTACCTGGGATGAATTCCGTCAAGACTTCAAAGCTCACCACATTCCTCAGAGTGTTGTTGAGAGCAAGCGTGAGGAATTCCGCAACCTGAAGCAAGGCAGCTTGTCTGTTTACCAGTATAACACCATGTTCCAGAAGCTCGCTCGTTTCACCAAGCAAGACGTCCCTAACAAGAAGAGCATGATTTATCAATTTAGGGGTGGCCTCAGAGAAGATCTCCAACTTGCTCTTGTGCTTTTCGAGCCTCAGAAGTACGATGAGTTTTACAACATGGCACTGAAACAAGAGACTGCTCAACTCAAGTGCGATGCTTCCAAGAAGCGAGTCAGAGATGCAACTCCTTCTTCCTCAACTCAAGTGGCTTCTAAGTAGCAAAAGTATTGGCTGCCTCCTCCTACGTTACGTCAGCCTTATCAGCAGAAGAGCAAAGGTGGCAATGGATCTTCCCACCCACCCAACCTAGGCTTTCAGAACAAGACTTCGTCTCAAGCTCCAAGATCAAGTGCTCCGTATCACCGTTCGCTCTCGGAGGTTACGTGCAACAAGTGTCAGCAGAAGGGTCACTATGCCAACAAATGCTTCAATCAGAGACGTCTTCCTCCTCATCCTCCTGTGAGATCTGCTAGTACCGTAGTGGTCAAGCATAATTCCAAGCACGCCAAGGTCAACATGATGAATGCAGATCAGGCAGAGGACTCGTCAGATGTCATCATGGGTAACCTTCCTATTAATGATGTTCCTGCAAAAGTAGTTTTTGACACTGGTGCATCGCATTGCTTCATTTCTAAACCTTTTGCATCAAAGTATGAGTGCGATTATCAGTATTTGCAAAGATCTTTACAAATCGTGTCCCCGGGCAAGCAAATGATAGCTAATATCTGCGTCCCGGATGTTACTATCACGTTGGGAGACTACAAATTTCTAGCTTCTCCTATTGTTCTGGGCGACTCGGATATCGATCTTATTCTTGGAATGGATTGGCTTTCTAAGCACAAGGCTCATCTTGATTGTGCTGCCAGGCAGATTCAATTGACACATTCGTCTGAGGATGTAATTGTATTTGCTGCTCGTGATGATACCATTCGTCTGTTTTCTCTCAACGAGAAGGGCGAGCTGGATGCCATCTCTCAGATTCCAGTCGTTTGCGAATATCAAGACGTCTTTCCAGAAGAGCGTCCAGGAATGCCTCCGCACCGGCCAGTTGAATTCGTCATCGATCTTGAGCCTGGCACGGAACCTGTTTGCAAACGTCCTTACAAGCTTGGACCTGAAGAGTTGAAGGAGCTGAAGAAGCAACTCGATATTCAAGAGTGTATGGGTCTCATCCGACCAAGATCTTCTCCATGGGGTTGTGGAGTTCCTTTTGTCAAGAAGAAGGATGGAACGGACCGACTTTGTGTCGACTACCGTCCATTGAACAAGAAGACCATAAAGAACAAGTACCCACTTCCCAACATCAACGATCTTTTCGAACAACTCAAAGGTGCTCAAGTATTCTCCAAGCTTGCTCTCCGTATGGGCTATCATCAGATTCGCATTCATGAAGAGGATATCCCCAAGACAGCATTCAAAACAAGCTATGGTTCATATGAATACACTGTCATGTCTTTCGGCCTCGTCAACGCCCCTCCAACATTCTCTCGCATGATGAACTTCATCTTCAACGCCTACACAAATGACTTCATCTTGGTCTACCTCGATGACATTTTGGTCTTTTCCAAGAACAAGGAGGATCATGCCAAACACTTGAGATTGGTGCAGGATAAACTTAGAGAACATCAGTTCTATGCGAAGTTTTCAAAGTGCGAGTTTTGGCTCGATGAGGTTCTCTACCTTGGACATATTATCTCTGCCAAGGGCATAGCTGTTAATCCTGAGAAGGTGTCTGCAATTGTGAATTGGGAGCCACCTCAGAACATGAAGCAACTCCACAGCTTCCTTGGTCTCGCAAGCTATTGTCGAAGGTTCGTTGAGAACTTCTCTAAGATCATGAAGCCTCTTTCCAACCTTCTCCAGAAGCATGTGATGTACGTCTGGTCACCTGAATGTGACATCGCTTTCAACACCCTGAAAGAGAAGCTAGTCACTGCTCCAGTTCTGACTCCTCCTGATGAATCAAAACCGTTCGAGGTCTTTTGTGATGCCTCCCTTCAAGGTCTTGGTGCAGTGTTGATGCAAGAGAAGAAAGTTGTGGCCTATACCTCTCGCTAGTTGAAGCCCAACGAAAAGAACTACCCCACTCATGCCCTCGAATTGGTGGCAGTTGTCCATGCTCTTTTAACTTGGAGACATCTCTTATTGGGAAGAAAAGTGGACATATTCACTGATCATAAGAGTCTCAAGTACATCTTCACTCAGCCTAACCTCAACCTCAGGCAGACTCGTTGGGTCGAAATGATTCAAGAGTATAATCCGAGTATCGAATATACTCCAGGCAAGGCCAATGTAATTGCTGACGCATTGAGCAGGAAGACTTACTACAACAGTTTGATTCTTAAGCCGTACCAACCTGAGCTTTGTGAAGCTTTCCGCAAACTCAATCTACAAGTTGTTCCTCAAGGATTTCTTGCCAACCTCCAAGTCTCTCCTACTTTGGAAGATCAGATTCGTGAGGCTCAACTTCTTGATGCTATGGTCAAGAAGGTGAAGATTGGGATTGCTAAGAGTTAACCCAAGTACAAGTGCTATCGTCTTGATGACAAGGATACTCTATTCCTCGAGGATCGCATTGTTGTGCCTAAAGGTGATCTTCGTAAAGTCATTATGAACGAGGCTCACAATTCACTCCTCTCTATCCACCCTCGAAGTACAAAGATGTACCAGGACCTCAAGCAGTCATATTGGTGGACTCGAATGAAGCGTGAGATTGCTCAGTTCGTGAACGAATGTGATGTCTGCAGAAGAGTGAAAGAAGAACACCAACGACCAGCTGGTCTCCTCCAACCTCTTGCCATTCCAGAATGGAAGTTTGACCATATTGAGATAGACTTCGTGACTGGATTTCCAAAGTCCAAGCGTGGCAATGATGCTATCTTCGTTGTCATCGACAAGCTCACTAAAGTGCCTCATTTTCTTACTATCAAAGAATCTATCACAACAGCTCAGTTGGCAGAGCTATATACCTCCAGGATTGTCTCTCTGCACGGCATTCCGCAGTTGATATCTTCAGATCGTGGCAGCATCTTCACCTCCAAGTTTTGGGATTCTTTTCAGAAGGCCATGGGCACCAACATTCGCTTCAGCACAACTTTTCATCCTCAAACTAGTGGCCAAGTCGAGCGAGTAAATCAGATTCTTGAAGATATGCTTAGGGCTTGCGTCATTTCTTTTGGTATGAAGTGGGAAGATTGTCTTCCATATCACTACAAAAAAATACACTTCCGTGATGATACGTGTTTGTCACAGTAGGTCACCTTTTTTGTCATGCATGTACATCCATGAGAAATTTATGACAGAATCAAGATAGTCATACATGTGCTGTCGTAGAAGTGTTCCATGACATTACCAAAATTATCATCACGGAAGTGTCCACTTCCATGACAATAAATCGTGCGTCACAGAAGTGCTTTCATCAAGGGTGACCGACACGTGGCATCCACCATAACGGAATGTCGTTAAGCTATCGGGTCAGGTTTTGGATCCGATAACCCGTTAACAGCCCCGACCAATGGGGATTTTCCACGTGTAAAATCATCATTGGCTAGAGGAAACATGTGTCGGCTCATCGTCGAGACAGATGTCATCCACTCACTTGACAGAATGCGCCTATGATATGTCGACACATGGCACAGCCCAACAAGTTTAAATGGGCCGGCCCACCTAAAGGCCCACAAGATTTTGCGGACCATAATGAGCCGGCCCAGCTAAAGGCCCACGAGATTTTGCAGACCATAATGGGCTGGCCCAGCTAAAGTCCCACAAGATTTCGCGGGCCATAATGGGCCGGCCCAGGTAAAGGCCCATAAGATTTTCATGTGCCATAATAGGCCGGCCCAGGTAAAGGCCCACAAAATTCTTGCGGATCATAATGGGCCGGCCCAGCTAAAGGCCCACGAGATTTCGCCGACATTAATGGGCCAGCCCAGCTGTAGGCCCACAAGATTTTGAGGACCCTAGTAGGACGGCCCGTTAACTGGCTGCCATGTTTTGGGCCAAATGTCGGCCCATATTTGATCTGGTCTATTAATGGCCTGCCACGCTCCGGGCCTAATAGTGGCCCATATGAGATCTGGCCCGTTAAAAGCCTACCATGTTCTGGGCCAAATTACGGCCCAGATCAGGTCCGACCCTTTAAGAGGTTTTGGGCCTAATTATGGCCCATATCGGATTCGGCTCGTCAACTGGACACTATGCTTTTGGGCCCACTTGCTAAAGGCCCACTTAGTAATTCGGCCTGATATTAGTTTTGGCCTATTAAGGGCCCGTTTAACATTTCGGCCCTATATTAATTTCAGCCTGTTAAAAGCCCGTCATATAGTTGGAGCCTAACTACGGCCCAGTTTGCATCCGGCCTGCTCGCAGCCGATATCTGATTGGGCCAAACAAGGACCGAGACAATTTTTCGGCCTGTTAAAAGCCCGTGATTTGATTCGCACAATCATGGGTCGGGGTTCATTTCGGGCTGCTGCCGGCCCGTGAGCTGATCAGCATGTTTCAGGCCTAACCTACATCGTGATTGCATGACAGCCCGATTATGTACCGTAATTTTATGGTTTGGTCGGTTTACTGCGAAGACAGGATATATATACAGTAAAATAACTGTAGCATCGTGAATAAGAAAAAACCTATACTATACAATAAAGAAATTACGGCATATTACATCCACTGGGCATCAAAGTTCGCCACAATGATAATAAAGCACAAGCAGATAGCTGATTACATACACTGGGCATCAAAGATCGCCACCAGTGAAAATAAACACGCCGACAAAATAATATACAAAACCGACAGCACTTCAATAGAGTTCAAGAAAGGTTAGCCCTGCTGGGGAGCTGCAGTGCAAGCAGCTGAGCAAGATGATGAGACTGCGCTTGTTCAACACTTATATCTTCCTCACTCTGAAAGATAAACAAGCAGACAGATGACAAGTTTTGCACATAAAAGTATCAGTGCTGACAATTCATCACATTTCTTACTGACGAATAAAGTGACACAGTTTAAATTTGCATTAACACAATATGGTATTGTTCAGGTCAAGACATGGCAGGAAATGACATTGTGAAGGAGTTGGTAGCTTCACGACACCACTGGATTACAAATCAAGAACTCATAAGTATCAATGGTTAGTGTGCTGTCAATTTATACCATTTCAGATTGTCAAATAAAGAGACAGTTTAAATAATAGTAGAATGATATGACATTGTTCATAGTTAAGACGTTGCAGAATATGACATTGTGCTGTCGTGGGTAGGTTCACCACACCACTTGATTACGGATGAAGAACAAAAGCATACATGCAGTGCAAAAGAAGATCACTTGCTCTGTATAGTTTACTTTACATGGTATGAAGAAGGTCGTTGGTTGTACAACTGAAAACTTAAATTGAGAAAGGACAAACTTTTGTTTATGAACTACATAATAAACTTTAAACAATCAATTTGATGCAAACACCAAAAATAAACAGCTGTTGCAGTCATGCCTAACCAAATATATACAACAAAGTTTG
Organism: Triticum dicoccoides; assembly: GCF_002162155.2. Classification (NCBI taxonomy): domain Eukaryota; kingdom Viridiplantae; phylum Streptophyta; class Magnoliopsida; order Poales; family Poaceae; genus Triticum; species Triticum dicoccoides. The sequence continues at coordinate 450,574,463 of NC_041392.1, read as the reverse complement.
AAGGCTTGAGATGGAAAAACTTACATTATTGGTGAAGACAGGCTCTATAAAGGCCTTGTCCGATGGGGGGCAATTCGAGAAGTTTACCACAGAATCTTCTTCAAAAGCATCGCCTTTATTCTACATTTTGTTAAGAGTAAATATAGATATGATAATATACGAAAAATGGAGAATATTTAAGATAAGATGAAGAGTGATGGTACATAACCAAGTAGCTATAAACGTAAGTGTAGCGATACAGGCAAAAGGTACAGCCAAGAGCAATGCACAGCTAAACTTCTTCAGTACCAACATTATGGTAAGAGTAAATATAGATCTGATGTGTAGAAAATGGAGGGCAAAGGAAAATAAGCTGCAGAGTGATGGTACATGAACAACTACCTGTCATTATAAGTACACTGATAAAGGACAGCATGTACTCACAAGAACAATGCAGAGCTAAAAAAACATTGGCATTGGATATATTCTACACTAATGCAACCATTCATACAGATCAGATAATTTGGAGCGAACAATTGATAAGCAAGCTATCATGCATACTGCTGTCACATAATGAACCAGGTATGTATGCAAGTACAGTGATACGGGACAACAGGTACTAACAAGAGCAAAGCAGCGGGCAGCATATTTGCGATATCATGTCGTTCTTGTCAAACCGGAATTCTTCTTCGAGCAGATTTCCTGCAAAAAAGATCCATAAGGCACATGCGGAAAAGTAGTAGTTCAAATTGTCATGCGATTTCATAGATAGTACCTTATCCTGGGAATGAGACCAGTGCATAAAAAGGTTTTCCCATTCAATGTCTTCTAAATTTAGCACAGGAGACTTCACCGGAAATTAGTTTATAGACTTGCCATCAAAGTGTGATTTCCTCAGGTAACACCGATACTGCCGCAATGCTTCCTTGAAAAGAACAAGCAAGCTTTGCTCGTCATGACTATCCAGATTGACCCTCGCCTAGTTACAACAATGTAATGTAAATCATTCATGTGTTCAATCAGCAGAAAATGGGAAAATAATAACCATGAATAATAGCACTTACACGTAAGTTGGACAGGAAAATGTGAAAATGGTGTTTGTCTTCACAATAATCTTCCCATGATGGGAATATATGCATGTAGTCCCTAATAACATTGAAAGCATTGTCTTTTAAACTGGGAATAAATGGAATGGGGTTCCAATCTGCAGGAATTGGTCGTCTCTACAGTTGGGATAGGTCTTCGGCTAGTGGACTTGCTGTACTTTTTGCTGGAGTGGGATTTTTCTATGGTACAGCTAGTGCTATGGCAAATGAAATCGGTATACCTTTTTCTGGAGTGCAAGTCCTGTGTGGTGGGGCTAGTGGTGTGGCCAGTGAAGTATGGGTACAGTCTGCTAGAGTCGGTCCTACGTTTTGTGTCACTGGTTGTACAGCCAATATAAGTGGGGTGCTGTCTGATTTCTCCAGCACCACCATGTTTTTCAAGGACTTTGCTGGTGCTCCTTCAGGTTTGGCAATCACCCTCTTCCATTTTGATGTCTGATGCACAAGAACAGCATTTGAGTGGAAAAACATGGTATGATGACAGATGGAATATGTATTGATAATGGATGGGCATGGCATCTCGACATATATGATGAGTAAACTAAGCAGATGGCGGTGCAACAAAGTAGAAGAAATGCAAGACAACATATGCAAGATACCCGCAATCAATAAAACATTGCCAAATTAGAACAGGCACCTTGATGGGTGAACAGGACAGGCCATCTGCCTTTGACTCCTCGAGGTTAGAATAGTCATTAGGATGATATTCTGAACAAGAATCAACAGGTGGGGAGCGTATGAGTTTCATTGCATCCAGAATGGCACACAATGCCTTGGTGCCAATTTTGTAAGTCATTGCAGTGTTTAGCTTCAAGAGTGGATTGCTGCTAGTGCGACACAAAGCAGCTACACAGATCATAGTGTAGATATAACGGGAAAACCTTAAGCATCAGAGTAAAATCAGCAAAGTGGAACTTGCTGGAATATATGTGCTAGTATTGCCGGTACGGCTAGAAAGGCTTCGGATACCAGCTCTCTTCAAGTGAAGGTGTGGTACTGTTAATATCAATGTAACTCTCAAAGGCGACATAGCTCCCCGCATTTCCTTGCTATTCTTATAGGATTCAAGTGGGTAGGCCACTACAAATCCTATTCCTATGTTTACAATATCCTACGAATCAAAGAGGCTCAAAGTGTCCATCACAACCGACCGTAAAGACCTCTACACTGCAAATGTCCCTGCTCATCTTCAGTACAAGGAACATACTATACTACTATCATACTCCCTCCGTTCCAAAATATAAGTCTTGGTAGACATTTCCACTATGGATCACATACAGATGTATCCAGGTACATTTTAGAGTGTAGATTCACTCATTTTGCTCCATATGTAGTCCATGGTGGAATCTATACAAAGACTTGTACTTAGGAACGGAGAGAGTACATATTAAAGAAGAACGGAAGAGGAACATGGTAAAGAAGAGCAAGCAGATTTTGGATAATAAAATGTTGGTTGCGCAGTGCCCACACATGATGAACCAGAGCGCATTAAGAATGCAACTCCTAGCTGTCTCTCGACCATTTCAGGCGGTTGGATGAAGATCCTACGTCTCCTAACCATTCTTCTTCCTCGTCTCTGATTCTTCCCATACAGAACACCGCACGGGCCGCCGACCGGACCACCGGTCCCCACTGCCTGTGTTCCTCCGCCACCCCCACCCCAACCCCACCAGCATCGAGTTTTCTTCGTTCGGCGAGGCCCAACAACCACCCGAGCCCCTTCGATCGCACCGGCGAACTCCGGCGAGCTCTGAAAAATCGACTGACCCAATTTTGAAATTTAGTCTACTGTGATTTAAATAATGTGGAATATAAAAGGGGAAAACCATAAGCATTGCGAGTATGGTGTTGAGCGTGCCATGGCGGATCTGAAGGTGCAAACCGGACAAAGGCAACTTCGCAACCAAGACAAGAAATCAGAGTAAAGCAGTGGCGATCTATTTTCTTGCTGTGATAAATAAGTTGAGCAGATACAAAAGAGTACCACCTCTGGTGCGGCGCCGTGTAGGCATCTGCTGAGAATTTGACGATGTTGCGGTAGCGATGGTTGTCGGTGGCGTGGAAGCAGATCTAGGAGGGTAGACAGTGGCGGCGGGGCACGATGGACGAGACGGTCGTAGGAGCGGCGCCGGCAAGGTGGACGAAGGCGGGGATGAAGCGAGAGGACGGGATGCAAGGATCCCGGTCCGAAGCCGTGGATGAGAGAGGTCGATCTCTTGTAATGGACGGCGGCGTCGGGGTATCAGCTCCGGCATGGTGGAGGAGGACGACGATGGATGGGGTGGCGGACGGCGGCGGACGGAGCAGGGTGAGGTGGAGAGGGTGTTTTGGCACCCATGGAGTACGAATGGGGAAAAGGAAGGTAGAGAGGAAGGCGGGAACCATGTATTCAGGGCGCGCTTGTCTCAAATGCGAGGAAATTTACAAACTTAGCCCCTGTTTCAAATTTCTACTACATCACAGCAACACTAGTCGGTCGTGGATAGGACGGTAATCTCGCATACACCGAATATTTGCCGACGAGAGTCTGTTTTTGGCGCCCACCGTGTATGAATATGAATCGGGGAGGGAGTCGGTTTCGGCCGAGGACACACTGTGTTTTGGCGCCCACCGTGTATGATCCGGGTGAGAGGCGGTTACATCATGTTTGGGTGAGATTACAAACCTACCCCTATCGAAACCTATAGAAATCCAGCATATAGGCTTTGTGTGGCAGGGATAGGCAGCAGTGATTTCCATCTCGCAGATTTTGGTTCCGGGCGGTTACTGCGACTTTCCCCGCTTCGTTCAAATTTTGCAGAGTGCACGTTTACCGTGCCAACCCAATTCGAATCCCGTTTGTATTCTATTTTTTCGGGCGGGATCCATTTTCAATTGGAATTACATTCTATATACATCATTTTTATATATACTTTCAAAAGCACAACACCATTTATACATAAATATGGTTTACAAATGGCATGATCTCAGATTCATAAGGTTGTATCCATCAATTTGGATTTTCAAATATTTGAAACCACTTTATGTTGAAATCCAATGTATGCATTCCTCGCTAACTGTCTCCAAGTAATGTGTGTTTCATGCGGGTTTTTTACTTCTGAAACATGTATAATGTGTTTCACACACGCAACATATAGTGTAATCCCGTTTAGACATTAATTGCATATAAACCATGCATTGTTTGTAATTGAAGAATCTATGGATCACCAATATTGATAAACTATATAACATTACACGTGTGCCCAAATTCAAATGAATATGCATGTTTGATACACCAATTTGCGTTATGATATTATCGATGTCATGATCTCCAGTTTAAATATTTGAATCCCCTTTAATCCAGATATTCGTCTCATATAGCTATCACTCATGCTTATATAGGACTATCTCTCTGGACCTATACGTGTTCATCGTCTCTCAGGTATCTCTCGTGCTACCTGTATGTCGATAATGATCTTTTAACTTCGTAACACACTGACGGTACTATCTCCCTTGACCTTCATCATTCTATCTCTCTCTAAGTATATCTCGCTCCCTGCTATTTGTCTCTAACTATGATTCTCCATGTGGAATCTCTTTTTCTCACACAAACACAAAACTTTGTCTCCCCGGGTCTCATTTCTCTCTACTATTCCCATGTGTGCCACTCGCACGCCCCTCATACAGAGATGTCTTTCGCTCCTTAGATATGAGAACCTATGACTCTTCCTCATCAATATCTCTTTCTCATAGACAAACACATACTCTGTCTCCCAGGGTCTCATATTTCTCCATTGTTCTCTTGTATGTCGCTCACACACACCCTCTCTCCCTAGAGATATCTTGTGTTCCCTCGTATGTCTCTCTAGCTATCACTCTCGTTGTGAAATATCTTTCTCTCTCGCAGACACAAAACTCCGTCTCTCTGGATCTCATTTCTCTCTGATATCTGTTTGTATGTGACTCACACGCACCCTCTATCTATCTCTCTCACACCCACACACATAACCCAGCCTTCTGATCCACTTGACTCCTATCTCTAACGCACACTAGCTAGCATCTTTATCTTTCTATTTATATGTTTCTCCATCAACCTTCTTTCTCGCCCTCACTCTTGATTCCTATCACGCACACTACATATGTTTCTCTCTACATGTAGTCAAATGTCCTCTCACACACATATATAACTTCACCCTTTGGACCACCCGACGGTCATCTCCAACACCCAAACTAGAGGATGTCCCTCTAGCTAGCATCTCCATCTCTGTATCTATCTGTAGTTTCTCCGTCAACATTTCTTTCTCGCATGGAGTCTTGCTTCCTATCACCCACACTATATATGTCTCTCCATACATATGCATTTATAGGTTGGTCTCTTTTGCACAATCGTTGCGCCTCACTCCCTCTGCTCGCCATAGATGCATGCTCCAGCCCACACCACTATCTCTTAAAGACAAAAACACATGCTCAATTGTCGGGACTTCTTCCATGCATTCTCACATGCATGCATATTGTCATACCGATCCGTCTCTTCCATGTCGTTGATCTTATGACTTATGTCTTCTTTCTTTTATCTCCATCATGCGCGTGCGCACACACACACATCCCACGTATATATGTATACCTCTCACACATGCACGTTCAAGGTCTCTATGTCTCCATATGTAGTTAATTACCCTCAATCCTAACGCCACATCGAATCGTTCTCCTCTTTTGTGCACATAACTTCCGCCTAGATGGGTAAAACACACACTCACACTTAACAATCTCCTTCTAGCTACCCCCCCCCCGCCTCTCACTCTTCCCCTATATCCCCGAAACCAATAAGACCATCCCTTAGTTTAATTCCCGCCTACATGCACCATCGATATATAGTAGTCTTCCTCGGTGTCTCTCGAACAAACACGTTCTCTCGAAGTCGACTCCTCTCATTCATATAGGTCCTAATGCATTTTTCGAGGCTAACTTTGACCAAATGTTAGAGCAATAATATATGACATGCAACTTACACAAAGCATACCTTCAATTTTGTATGTCAAAGGAGCTTCCTATAATATAATTTGCATAGTATACATCTCATGTGCTATTAATCTTGTCAATAGTCAAAGGTTGTCTTGAAAAACACATTAGGCCCTATATAGATGGAAGGAGGGAGTAGGTCCCATGCAAAAAATGAGAATAAAATTCAAACATCTGGGCATCGTGGCTCGGTCGATAACATTGAGAAACTTGGTTTTAAAATCATGAAACTTGGCATGGTGTCATGTCATGGTAGTACCATGCCGTGGAAAAAAATTGGCCGAATAGGAACAAATTTTGGTATAAGCTTCTTGCAAATCGGAGCTTCTCTCAAGAAGGCTCGTGGTTCTGGGAGGGAACGTGTCACCTTTGTGTGCATAATTCAAATTTGAAATACAAGCACATGTTCCAGTGCACCAAAGTTGGTTGAAAAATCACATGTGTGTCCTCGGGTAAATTTCTAGGTTCCATGCAAGAAATGGGAATGAAATTCAAAATTCTAGGCGTCGTGGCTGGGTTGGAAACATTGAGAAACTTAGTTTTTTAATTGCTGTAAATCCAAAACACGCATGAAAATAATGAAACTTGGCTTGGTGCCATGACATGGCACCAACATGTTGTGGTAAATTTGCAGTCCGATTTGCGAAGGCGCACACATTAACAATCAATAAAGTCATTTGGAAGAAGTGCTATCACGTTACAATCGGAAACACAAGTATTATTGAAACCGTGGGCGTTCTACTTACTAGTACCATTTACGTGCCGCCACACGTCCCCATTTTTATTAGCTAGGAGGCGATGTGCAGGGTAGCTATTTGAGTACGAGAGGCGTGTGATCGGACCCCTGCGCGTGCTTATCGGGGGGAGAGCCCTTTGACCTCCATCTGCCGTCCACCTCTCTCCCAAGGTCTCCATTAATGGCGCCCGAGCCTCTGTTTAATGGCGTGGCTATGTCTCACTCAACTAAGATTTAAGAGAGAAAAAAGAAAATCTGAAAGCACGGATCTTGATGTAAGATCCGACGGACCTATATAGCATCTACTACGACTTATAGCAAGACTGATGAATATATAAGGACGATTAATTTTTTTTGATCAAAGCAGGGCTTGCCCCTTCCAATTTTCATTACTAAAAACCACCACAATTCACAAGAAGTTCAGCACAACTCCAGCCTAACATGAAGGACTAAAAGCTACCAGATTGAAGTCGCAACATCCCAAGGGGTCAACAAAGGCCAAACATCCGCGCTAGAATCCAACATTTCACAACCGACGACACAATCCACATCCTAAACCGATTATTACATCAAAAGAAACCAAGAAACTAGTCTCTGCGGCGAGCGGCAATGAGCTCTTTCGTGTCCTCAAGACGCTGCTTGAGAACATCCACGGATTCCTCCACCAGCCTTTGGCGCTTGTTGCAGAGCATGTCATTCTCGTCCATAAGTTTCTTCAAGAAGGCACTAGTCTCCTCCTGCAGGTCTGCACTTCGGACGATCTTCTCCCTCAACAGGTCGCGCTTGGCCTGGAGCCTCTCATTGCCCTCCCTTAGTTGCCGGATGACGCCGGTAGCCTGTTCAAACGAGGCTATCATGTCGACTTGCAACCTCGCCGAGTGAGAGATCTGATCCATCTAGCTATGGACGATCGCATGCATGCGCCTGTAACAGTCGTCGTGTGCCCGCGAGAAATTTTCCCAGGCCGCTGCGGCGCGGCGGGACATCTCTACTGCATTCGTGGCGCGGCGGGACATCTCTGCTGCTTCCGCGGCGTGGCCGGACCAGTCTGCTGCATCGATGACGCGGCGGGACCTCCGTGCTGCTTCAGCGACATAACAGGACCTCTGTGCTGCTACTTCCATGCGGCGGGACATGTCGGCTGCTCTCGCAGCAAGGCGGGACATCTCTCGTGCTTCCACTTCCATGCTCGCCTCTCCCTGGTGGCAATCTCTCGACCCAGAACTCACACTGGCCATGGCAGACGCAAGGGAAGGATGCTGAATGCCTTGTTTGTTTTTGTGGATGAGGAGTTGAGGAGGAATGTGCAGTCATCTTGGCATACTAGTATTTATAACCGAGTACTAATACGCTCCTAAGTGGGAAACCGTTTAGGTTGTGATCGGTGTGAACAGGTTTGCAATTAAATATAGCATGGAGTAATTTGGAATGTGACGAGACGCAAGCTCAAAATTTATTGACGGTTCTAGTTTCGAAGTGCGGCACTATTCCCAGATAGAGTACTTCTTTTTCTACTCCCTCCTTTCCGGTTTTATAGGGATTATCTCAAAATTTTAGTTTTTCCATTTTATAAGGCTCAATTTGGTTGTCCCCAACACATGTTCAGATTCCAAGGTGCATTAAATCATTGCATGCAAGTATTAAGAGAAAATTGACCAACGCATGTACTTTATGCATGCATGCATTGCAATTAATGCATTAAACCTATCTCTCGGGACTTCTCGCACGCACCATTGTGCCACCCACAAAAACTTGTACTCTGAGTTTAGTAGTACGTTATACAGGAAGAGAAGAGGTGCACGCACGCACTCGTCCTCTCACACACGTGTCTATTTTTTCTTGAAAAGGAGGATGATGACCCCCGGCCTCTGCATCTGGGAGTCACACACGCAAATTATTGAAATATATCGAGTGCAGTGCTTTGATGTGTCGCGTCAACTCGTACATCAACGAGAAGTTTGATTATCCTCTCCCTCGCGGACTTAACTGCACATGCCTTTGGCTGTATGACAGGTTGGCCACACACATGTAGGGCCCACCTGTCATACACGCAAAGGCAGGAGCGTCCCTCCCTCTCCCATGAGTGTGGTGGCTGGCAAGACTAGGAGAAGCTTTCGCTACACGCTCTCCCTCCCGCACGCGGTGGACATGCAGCAGTTCAATCGGTGTCAGATGGCCAGAAGTGTACTATAGTACTCCTCCAGTGCAGTAGTATTCCATCATTGTTCGACTTCCCGAAGAGGCGAAGAGCCAAGCGGAGCCCGGACGCTCGTGTGGCAGTTTCATGTGTATAGTAGTCTAGGATAGCATGTACCGTGCCTGTAAGCTTAAAATCGTTGGGGTCGGCTCCATGCTATGTGTCCATCTCGAAGTTTAAAAAAAAAAAATAGTCTTTTGGCCCTACCCGAAAACTACTGCGCGTATTGCCCGGGAAAATCCCCGCCCTCAACTTTTAACTAGGCGAAAACAGTTCGAGCTTGTTTGTTCTATATAAATACAGTACTTACTGTATGTTTATTCACCCGTGGGGTTGTTCAATGAATGGAGGGGCAGGGAGCACAAGTGAACAATACTGTAGTACTACTAGTAGTAAGTAGGAGTCGTACAGTAGTCACCTTAAATAGAGAGTTTCTTTTCTTTAATGCCACGTACACAAATTGAAACGCTTGTTGTGGAGAGAAAAAAGATAATCACTCCACTATATATGGACGTAGGGGCCTGAGCGCTTGCTTTACTAGGGTTGCTCTCTTCATTCTCTCATCCTCTCCAGATATAAACAAGACAGCGGTAGCGATATTTTCTCTCTGCTCATCGCTGGTCACAGATCCGGTCGGATCCCTTCGGCTGGTGTGTGTAGTGGACTAAAAGGTGCATCGTTCACGCGGTCATCGCCACCGAGGGAGGAAACCCACAGCTGCCGGAGGGGCCTGATCCTCTGCCCTGACGTTCTCTCCGACACATGGCCGGCTCGAGACGTCCTCCGACCCTTCTTCCTCCCTGCCGTATTGTCCGCAGATCCGACCTGCCACCGCTGACATCCCGGCGACCCTCAGGTATAAGTTCTTCGAAAGCGGCCTTGCTCTACTGCCCCAGCTCCCCACGTGTCTGCATGTGCATCTGCTCCCATCAGCTCTTCCAAAGCCACCTAAATTTTTAGTATTATTAGAGGTAAAGCTACTTCATGCATTCGAATCTAGGGCTTTGTTCAAACAACGAAGAAAGAGGGGAAAGTTGTAGCATGAATCTAGGACTTGATTCAAAGAGGAAATAATATGGTGAAAGTAGTAAAGACCGGATACCCAACCGGTCTCTTGGTTGAAAAGGGAAATAATGGGAAAACGCAGTACAAACTGGATAAGGAACAAATCTATTATTAGTTGAAAAAAGGATAGAAAGTGGCAGCTGGTGGACAAGTCAACATAGTATGTCCAGGATTAGATTTGCTGCCATCCCATAGTAAAAGGTCTCCAGGACTAGATTTGCTCCCCTCACATAGTAAAAGGTCTCAGGATTAGATTTGCTGCCCTCACATAGTAAAAGGTCTCCAAGATTAGATTTGCTGCCCTTACATAGTAAAAGGTCTCCAGGATTAGATTTGCTACCCTCACATAGTACAATAGCACTCCTGCTGTTTTCCCCAGTATGATAAGTAAGTTGCTCCTTTACGCTGCTGAGTGTCCTGGTGTCCCCACAGTCCCATGCCCTTAAACCAAGTCTTTAGCTGCTATTGATTTACTGTGTCTGGTAAACAAGCAATGCAACCATTAAAGTAATCCCATATTTGAGGAATCTCATTATTGATCGTAATGCTTCTGGTAACATGAAGCATCGCTGACGTTTTAAAATTTCTATTGTCCTTGCGTGATTGCCATGAACATAATTAAGATGCTTCTTTTCATTTTGTATATGTTTCGTATATTCTTATTGACCAGCAACTGTTTACTTTCTATCTTTTTGTGCAGATAGGGATATCCATTTCACCTTGTTGCTATTATGACCTTTTGGTGAACTGCAGAAAACACATTTTTTGGAATGAGTGTCTTGTGCAGTTCAACTAAAATGTCACGTGGGCAACATCTCTCAATTTTGGTGGAACTGCACAAAATGGTGATTGGAGTTTCCAAAATCTCCGTCAAGTTCTGCTGGTAATCTCGTGCAACATTTTATTAGCCTTTGCAAGATGGAGCCGTCACTGTCGCCACAATGGCACTTTATTTTAGTGGAACTGCACAAAAGGATAACAAAATTATAGTTGCACCTTACATGAGCCGGACAGCCAACCTTAATGTTCCTCAATTTTAGTGGAACTACTAAAGAAGAACCTGCCAGCTCACAAGAGCAAGTACTTCTTGCTAGCTGAATGATGCAATCTTTGCTTCATCTCAGGTGAACTGCAGAAAAAGGCGCATGAATTGAATCATGGAACTCCAGGCAGACCTCATCCAAGTAGAGCTGGAGGTTGAGTTCAAGGAGGCTGCTATTAAAGCGAAATCATGCTCTCCTGTCTCCTTGTTTGTGTTGTGCAAACATGCTGTGCAAACATGAATACTCAACTACAGATGTTGTGATGCTCAAGAGCATTCGCCAAGTTCTTCGATTGTATGACATGGCTAACCAAGATGGATTTAATCCCGATATTCACTTTATCAAAAGGCTCTAATGGGTTGGTTCTGAATCTTGCAAGCTGTGAATCAGTGAGATGTGTAGGCACCTTTGTTGTACTTATTATTTGGATCTTATTTGTTGGTTTTGAATCTTGCAAGCTGGGAATCAATGAGATGTGTAGGCATCTTTGTTGTACTTATTATTTGGATCTTATTTGTTGGTTCTGAATCTTGCAAGCTGGGAAACACGGCATGATGATGCATAGGACAACAACCATAACAAACAGTTCAAACTTGGTAGTATTATCTTTTGTGAAAGTGCGACAAATGTGATGATCGTGTGTGTCCTGAGAATAATAATTCTAATTGTTGTGCATGTTGATCCTGTGGCACTGATAGAACGAGCGAATGCATTGCTTAATTTAAGTACAAATTTCTATTAAAGCTAATTAAATTTAAGTAAAGTGACCACTAACCCCTGTTATTACAGTACCAATACAGACCCCCTCATGAACCGACGTGTGGCCGAGGGTGCATCTTCTGTCGGGCGTGCAGCGGACGAGGGAGGGGTAGTAACTATTGTCCCATGTACACACTCAGCTTACTGTTGAATCCAATTCCCCAAGAGATGGAAAACGAACTGCTGCCGCCGCCTACACACTCGTTCACTCGAAGAGACTCCAATGGCGATCCGAGGGGTGAGCCTGCTGGATATGGACTTCAGCAAGGAGTTCCCCTTTGAGTTCGCCGTTCAGTCCTATGGCTGCACCAAGTTGAATGTGATGTACACCAACGATATGGACTCGGTGAAGCTCTGCCTCGCCTCAGTCCTATGGCTGCACCAGGTTCTGGAGCATTCGCCCGTTTCATCGGCAGCGCCGACTGCACCTTCGCTACGGTGGAGAGAAGGAAGAACGTGACGATTCTGCCATCTGGTGCAACAAGCTTGTCGACATCCAGAAGCAATACAAGATCATCAGCAACGTGCAGGAGAAGGACTCTGTGGTTGACCTCGCTGAGACCATCATCGACCCCTGATACGCCAACATGAAAGAAGACGACCTGAACACGTGGGAGGTACCTCTGAATCTAGCCTACATTACCTACGCGGCCAAGGGCGCATACGCATGCTACGACATGTACATGCAGATCTTGGACATGAGGGCGTGTCTGCTTCCCGTAACCGACGAGTACACGGACAGCCGCAGCGTCATGATCAAGCGTGCCAGGAAGGTCTAGATGTTGTACTTTATCTGTTTATAAGCACCTTTATCATGTGAGTGTTTCATGCATTAGCCTATGTGTCGTAATTATCTGTTTTGTCCGAAATATTTCTTTTAAGAACCCATTAACCTGATTGCTTTTTTAGTGACAATTTGCTTATGTATGTAAACTAGTTCACTTGTTTGTAAAAAAACTAGTTCACTCGGCTACCGTGCTTTGAATCTCCTTCCTCCCAACATATTCCCCTCCTCGGGTGGACCCAGCAGGTCTGAATTTTCTCCCACTTTCTTTTTCGATGTAAACTGAGTTTTCTCCCAGTACTTTCCCCTAGAACCAACTCAAATGTCCGACGTCTAGCCTAAAAAATAATAATACCCCACATACTATTAACTCATAAAATTAAAAAGATATTTTATTTCGTAAGGTGAAAGTTCTTACAAAATAATAATAACAATTATTTATATATAACTTGGCAAGTTAACTCCTAGTGATTGCGTACATAAGCTTGCAAAGATTTTACTGACGTGCAATCATGTGTTTATGTTTTTATAACATTTCTCCGTCTAGCCCAACATGATATTTTCACCAAGTCCGCGGCTTTCGAGAAAAATGCAAATGGGATTTAAATGGGCTGCATAGATGCTACATCATTGTTTCACCCAGCCCACCAAATGGACTAAAAAACAAATGGACTGACATCTGGGTCCATGGCCATAGCCCAGTTTTTTTGTGATTTTCCAAGTAAGTCGCTTTGTTAGGCCTGTTGGGCTGCAAATCTTTCAAGACGAGGAGAGCTTTCATTCGGCTGGCCGAGAAAATGGCCCATCAGTAAGGAGAAATGGGTTGTACATTTTTAAAACACATCAAACCGGCAATTAGTTTCAAATATCTTTTTTTCATTTCGAGATTTTAAATTACATTAATTTTTATGCATGGAGAATTTGTTGGATTTTATATTGATATACAATTATTTTTAAAATCAGTTTGAATGTGAGTCGAAATTTCGGGATTAAAAATAGTTCGGACTGCACCGAAATATGCAAAATTTCGTATAATTTTTTAACCGTGGCGACAATATGGGTTGTGATGCTAACAAAAGAATATGGGCTCCAAAAAAACCTTAAGAATTAGCAAATGGGTTGTATGCTGTTTTCCACAGATTTGAGGCTTTCCTAAAAAAAGGTTGACGCACAAGCAATGATTGTTGGATGGCCATCCAATGGCCGCCGTGCTTCTTTAATCTCTGCTCTTCCTGCTCCAGCCGCTCAAACAGGCATCGGCGGGACTGCCTGCTCCCTCCTCCCCGCGGCCGGCTCTGCTGCCGCGCAGGCCTCACCGCCCCACCGTACTCCCATTGCTGGCCTAGCCATCCCTCTACTCACCCACACCTGCTGTTATTCTCCGGCGATGGTAGACGAATCAATAAACCCTCGTACAGTCGTACTCCCCTCCGCGTGGGAAACAACTGCCGAGTCTTCCCTGCCTCTGTGTCGTTCCCTTCCTAGGCCTTGCCGTCGTCCACTGCCCTGGTGCTCTCGGCGCGGCCTGGTCAATGTGGTCAACAACCGACATGCATCTGAAGTGGACTTTACGTGGAGAGGCTGATAGTTGGGTCCATAGCCGCACGCAAGGAAATGCCTCCTTATTACGCGCAAAATAATGATTCCTCCACCTGACATCAGGGACCCACCGAAAGGGCCTCTGTTTTTCACAAAAAAAACATTACCGCCGCTGACAGCTCGGACCCACCAGCTATATCTTCGCACACAAGGAAGTGCCTCCTTATTACGCACAAAAAAATGAATACTCCCCCTGTTAGCTGGGACCCAGTATAGTGGCAGGCTGACTTGTGGGCCTACTAAGTTGATGGGGACGGAGGGCTTTGTCAACTTAGTCAATATGCACGATTCTAGCTCCAGTGACCATACGATGTCCATCCAACGGCCGTAGTGCTTCTAGAACCTCTGGTCTTCTTGCTCCAGCCGCCCAAACCAGCGCCGGTCGTGCCTCATGATCCTGCCTCCCGTGGCCGGCTGCGATGCGGCGGAGGCCTCACCGCCCCCTACTACTCTCACCGCTGGCCAGGCCATCCCTCTACTCACCCACACCCCCTGCTATTCTGCGGCGACGACAGCCTCACACCGCAGCGAACTAGTGAACCCTCGTACTCCTCTACGCGTGGGCATCTACTGCCGCGTCTTCCCCGGCTCCGCGTCGTCCCCTTCCTAGGCCTCGCCGTCGTCCACCGCCCTGGTGCTCTCGGCGTGGCGTGGTCAACGTGGTCAAGGAATGGCTTCCATCGGATGTGGACTGTACGTGGAGAGGCTGACAGCTGGGTCCACGGCCACAGCAAGGAAGTGCCTCCTTATTAAGTGCAAAATAATTATTCCTCCACCTGACAGCGGGACCCATCGGACGGGCCATCATATTTCGCGATAAAACGATTCCCCCTGACTGCTGGGACCCACCAGCTACATCTTTGCACGCAAGGAAGTGCATCCGGGCAAAAAAACGATTCGCCCCCTGACTGCTGGGACCGACCAGCTACATCTTCGCAGGCAAGGAAGTGCCTGACAGTCGGGACCCACCTCGTCGAAGCGTACATAGCATTGTCATTCTGGTCGCGAATGTGTACGTACATACCGGTCGATGTAGAGGTGTGCACGTGTCGTAGTAGAGGCGCGCATGTGTCGTAGTAGAGGCGCGCACGTGGCATTTACACGTACATATAGCGGCCAAGGTGCAAGAAAGAAAATACGGCCACGTATGTGTACATACTGGCGGGGTCTCGAACGCCTACTCGCGCATACGTACGGCGACGACTCGTGTACATGGCTGGGTCGGAACGGAGAAATAGCGTCGTCGTCGTGTTCATGGGGAGGCAACGGAATGTGTCGTGTTCATCGGGAGGGCTTGGATGGAACAGGCAATGGAAACGAGGCTTGGCGTACCGCAGAACAGAGGAAACGACCTTGTGTTCGACCGGCCACGTTCGAAACAGGATCCTGTTCATCGGGAGGGGCCTGGCGTACCGTAAAATGGAGGAAACGGACCTCCTACGGTCGAAACGGGGGTCCTGTTGATCGGGAGGGGTGTGGCGTACCGCAAAGCGGAGGAAACGGACTTGTGTTGGAGCTCTACGGTCGAAACGGGGGTCCTATTCATCGGGAGGGGTGTGGCGTACCGCAAAACGAGACTCCACAAGATATTGTTCATCTCCACCGTCGACCTCCTCCAGCCTCCACGGGCTCCTGTTCATCCAGCCTCCACGAGCTCCTGTTCATCCAGCCTCCACTGCGCGCTACTCCACCGGCTACTGTTCAACCATCCCTCCATCATCTACTGTTCATCCAGCCCTCCACCACACCACCGGGTCCTGTTCATCCAGAGGCAACGCTACCGCTCA